>NC_056732.1:645514406-645536906 GCF_019279795.1 Protopterus annectens
AATTATAGTGGATAACTCTAAATCTTTAGATGTTTGTGTTTGTGCTCCAACAGTGATTCACTGTACATGATGTTTTTTTTTTTATTTCTTTTCTCCATTGTTGTCTGACTGCAGAGTTAGTATATATAATTACAGGTGTAAGGGGGGGTAGATAGCTTGACTCCCTGCAATTATTTATGGTATATTGTGTTATTTAGAGTGTTTTCTATGATTTGTGATTTGGTAAAATGAGAATTTATTCAAGTAACTTTTTAATCAAAGTTTTCAGTCAGTTGTTTTCCAGCTATGTGAGTTTCAGCCCACTGTAGTTTTATCACCTTTCCAGTGTGTCTAAATATGATTTTTTCTCAATCACACTTATTAATCAACCTGGGCTGGACAATGAGCATGGGTGGATAAGAATTCTTTGAGTACCAGGGAATTAGTCATAGGTATTTATTTTATAATAGCAAACTTTAGTTTATTTTTCTTTTACTTATACTCATTATTTTGAAGTTTTCAGATAAGTTCACCTGCTGTAGTGATGGATGGATGTGCAAACAGAAAAGAGCACTGCAAGCATGGAGATGACAGACATGAAAACATGTTATTGCACTAGAAGAAGAGAAAATGCAAAACCAAACCAAACGAAATGTACAGCAAAAAGAGGAACCTTGTTTGCAGAAGGAACGCCACCTGGTCACAAAAAATCCTTAACGCTTTTATTAGAACAAACCAACAGAGCGTTTTCGCCACAGAACACCGTGGCTTCTTCAGAGATTCACAATTCTAAAAAACAAACACTCCATTTAAAACTGTTTAAACCAGGAAGTGACATCTTCCTGTTTCCTGCTAACGGCAGCTGTATTTAAAAATACAAACATACAAAAGTATTAAAAATGTCATAGTCAAACATCAATTAAATAAAATCAAATACAATACAATACAATGTACTATGTCACAAGCGGATAAAGACTCCACCACTTTACAAGTATGTATACAAGAATGCAAAACAAGTTTTTACAAAAAAATGTAGTATGTACAAAAAGTGTGTATATATGTACACAAATGCAGGCAACAAGCAAGTATTTTATGTACATTATCAAAGCGCTAATAGGGAAGAAAACCACCCTGCTTCAAAAAGTACATACATCTATGAAATTACTACACAAAAGTGTAGATTCCTAAAAAATCACAACAAATAAAAAATGTGTACTTAACTGTAGGGTTAAATAGTTTTATTTTCTATTTAACCCTACAGTTAAGTACACATTTTTTATTTGTTGTGATTTTTTAGGAATCTACACTTTTGTGTAGTAATTTCATAGATGTATGTACTTTTTGAAGCAGGTGGTTTTCTTCTATTAGCTTTGATAATGTACATAAAATACTTGTTGCCTGCATTTGTACATATATACACACTTTTTGTACATACTACATTTTTTTGTAAAAACTTGTTTTGCATTCTTGTATACATACTTGTAAAGTGGTGGAGTCTTTATCCGCTTGTGACATAGTACATTGTATTGTATTGTATTTGATTTTATTTAATTGATGTTTGACTATGACATTTTTAATACTTTTGTATGTTTGTATTTTTAAATACAGCTGCCGTTAGCAGGAAACAGGAAGATGTCACTTCCTGGTTTAAACAGTTTTAAATGGAGTGTTTGTTTTTTAGAATTGTGAATCTCTGAAGAAGCCACGGTGTTCCGTGGCGAAAACGCTCTGTTGGTTTGTTCTAATAAAAGCGTTAAGGATTTTTTGTGACCAGGTGGCGTTCCTTCTGCAAACAAGGTTCCTCTTTTTTCATGTTATTGCACTAGTTCGTGGAGTTCAAATGCACATTTTGTGAAAGTAACATTATGAATAAGTAAAAAAGTATCATTAAGATGAAGTATAAGTCTATGGATTTAAATACTCAGAAAAGGTATAAAATAAACATGCCAATACTTAATTACTTCTGGTTGGAGTAGCACTGCGTTAGTATTATTTTTTTCAGTAATTGCAGAATAATTCAATAGTGCAATGGAAAAAATAGTTGTAAAAGATACATACAGCTTTTTTGCAGTTTCATAAGGAGTGGTCTGCAGATATGTTAGGATCCTTTATTCATGCAGAAAGAAGAGGCAGGCAGTGCAAGTGGGTTGCATGTGTTAGGACTGCACATGGAAAGTAGGTACAGGATATAGAATTGTAGCTGGAACATATAAGGGTTGTGTGGATGAGAAAGAAGCAGTAGTTAGGAATTATTTTGCAAAGGGGGTACCTGTAGTTAGATAGATGCTGTTGCTTCTTCTTTTTTCTACTTTATATTTTTTATTTTGGTTTGCATACACTCACTACTATATTTAATAAACTGACCCCTCCTTTTTTATAGATAGATAGATATTGTATTTAATAAAATGACAAGTTGTTTTGACAGCTATCAGTAAAAATGCAAAGCGTTGTCATCTGGTAATATACATTTAGTTGCCCAGCCTGCATTATCAATTACTATGTCCCACTTATTTGATTTGTTTTTACATTTCTATACTGGTATAAATAGTCAGCCTTTTTTTTTGCCTGTACCTCCACCACTGGTCTGGGTTCATTCTACCTCTCTTAAATAACCTGTGGCAGAGTTTGACAATGGTGCACAAACAGGGTGATACTGGTGGAAGATTTTATCATTAGCCTTATGTATTTTGAATTAATTCTTCCTTCAGGTGCTCCCTTTCCAACAACCAGTCTATTTTTTTTTTGTTCATCTTGCATAATATGAAATAGATTTCTAACTACCCCAAACACAAATGTTTACTTTTTAATGTTTTCCTGTTACCTTTACAGCAAAATAATCAAATTGCAGAAATCCTTCCTTTTTGTCAGGTACTGACTAAATATCTTTGTCGCAGATGCTACCAAAAATGAATTTCTTTCTCTCTAGACATTTCCTTGTAAGTTTCCAAATGTTTATGGTGTATTTTGACTACCATCCCACCATCCCATATGCCAGTTAAATAAATTATCTTTTCTTGGTGAATCAAATTAACTCAATATAAACCAAGTCCTTTTTTTTCAAATTTTAGTTTGAACACCATGCTCTTTAAATGTGGCTTTTAGATGGGGGCTTGGCCATCACATGACATAGTCTACCATTTTAAAAGTAATATAAAAACTAAGACTTTAACAAATGAAGTTATTTGATAAAGTTTTAAATGCTTTAAATGAAAGGGCTCATCTTGTGTTTTGAAATAAAACATTTTCTACGACTACCCTGAGCTTTTAATGTTTTTTTTCTGTGAATTCTCAATCAAGGAGTCACACAGAAATTAGAAGAGGTCAATTATCTTTGAACTGAGGAAGTAGACAGTGGAACTAAATATTCTGTTTAAGGGGTAAAATAAAACATTTCAAAACTTTACTGGAAAAGCTCACCCAAACTCGGCTACAACTTGCTGTGAGGGAAACGTAAGTTTGATTTTGCTTTCTTGTATTTTATTTTTCGTGTTATTGCCTTCTTCGATTTTGTGTATGGTGATTTTTTTCTTTGCACTGCATTTTACTTGTATTCTGCTTATAACTGCATAGTAAAACTAGGAAACATATCACAGCAGTGTCTTTTGTAAGTCACACAGAAATTAGAACAGATCAATTAAGGTTAATTATCTGTGAACTGAGGAGGTGGAGCTAGGAACTAAACCTTCTATTTAACAGGAAAATTAAAAAAACTTCAGAACTTTATAGGAAAAGCTCACTTGGACTCTGCCACAACTTGCTGTGAGGCACAGGTTAGTTTGTTGTAAAAAGCAAGGTGAGGCCGATGCCAATAAGGAGATGAAACAGGCTCCAAACAGACTCCAAAACAAAAACTTACAGGTATCAACCAACTCCAATTAGTCACAAGGAAAACTCTGTACCAAACTTTATATCGAACACTGCTTTATTGTTGTTGTTGACCTAGGTTTCGTCCTTACGAACTTCTTCAGAATACATTCTATCATTTTACCTCACCCTTTTATACACTGTTGATTATTCAATAATCCTTCAATTAACAAATTAATTTCCCGCCATAAATTCTTAAAAAAGAAATGGTTTTGTTTAAAAACATCTTCTTGTTTAAATACAATGCATATTTATACATCTCTACTTCATATATACCTTTACTAAATTGTTTATACATAGTTATACATTTAAAATTACTTGTAAGGTATCCAATTGATCTTTTATATAGATACTTATTCTTACAAGTACATATATAAAACATTGTTACAATAAATTATACCTAGTGTACACTAATGATGTTTTATGCTCAAACAAACATATATATACTTGTTTGAAACCTATTAATTTTTAAGTGTTCCTTATAGGTATTGTATGTACCATTATATCTTTATATGAAATATGATAAAACAATGTGCTACTAGTGTGCATAATTACTGTCAATTGACTTTATGATATTTTAATGGTGTACAGATTGTATGTATTTTTCTTATTTAATGCAAGTATTGTGTGTATGTTGTTGTATGTATATAGTGTGCAACCTGTTCATTACTAAATCAATTTTATTAATATATTTCCATGAATTGTTTCAAAACTTTTTATCATATAATATTATTACTAATATATTTATTGAAATTATATTTAATAAATTTGATCATAATATGATGTATATAATTGATGTTGTATATCACTTATTATATATTCTGTTCAATTTCAATAATGGCATGATGGTCATATATTCATTTATACCCGGAGGTATACATGAATTAAGTAATATTTGCCATTTTAGTTCTTCCATATCCAAGTGATACATGGTTATCCTTCCTTGTAAGTCATGTTTTATTTGATTTACGACCATAAATTTAAATTTATGGTCGTTAAATTCCCCTATATGTCTTGCCAAGGCATTACTATTTTTCTGATGCTGAATATCTAATAAATGCTCTTTAATCCGTTCTCTAAATTTTCTCTTGGTTTTTCCCACGTAAAAGGCTTTACATTGTTGACATAAAGCTATATATATTATATTATTTGTATAACAATTATAATGCCCATGTATTTTTATATTACATTCATTAATCCTAATATTAGTACCGGTTTCGTGAATATAACTACATGTACTACATGTCCCACATTTGAAATTTCCTTCTCTTAAACTTGTATATTTTTCAGTATTTCTCTTATTTTCTAATATATTTTTGAAAGAGGGACTTTTTTTGTATACAAATTTTATTATTCCATTAAATATGTGTCTCCCAATTTTGTCATTAATAAAGAAATCCCAATTTCTCTTAATGATATGTTCTATATCTTTAGAACAATCATCAAATTGTATAATATATAATGGGATATTATTATAAGATTGTTGATCCATTATATCTTCCTTATTAATTGACATTGCACCAGTGTTTAAAATTGCCGTGTATGTTCCATTTTTTCTTTTATTTATTACTTCATTAAATATTTGAATACAAAATTGTTCTGGATATTCCCTATTAATGAATAATTGCATGATATATTTCATTTCTTCTAAGAAGTCTGTTTCTTCGCTGACCATTCTGGCTGCCCTGACCATCTGCCCCTTTACTATGGCTTTTTTCTGATGGCCAGGGTGCCAGCTATCATAATGCAAATACGCATTTGAAAAAGTGGGTTTTCTATGTATTTTTGTTTTCAAAATGTTTGTTTCTTTGTCATGTGTTATATCTACGTCCAGATAATTAATATTGTTTTCTTGTACATTATAAGTGAATTTCAAAAATTTAACTGTGTTGTTGATATGTTGTAAAAATTTTTCCAATATATTTGTATTTTTATCTCGATCCCATATGATAAAAATATCGTCCAAATATCTGGTATACATAATAAGATGTTCACGAAACTCTGTAGTAAATATATAGTTGTGTTCCCAATAACTCATGATTAAATTTGCGTACATGGGGGCACAAGGTGCCCCCATGGCTACCCCTCTGATCTGTTGAAAATAACTACCTTCAAAAAATATGTAGTTATTATTAAGTACTATTTCCATTAAATTTATTAATATATTGATCTGATCTTGTTCATATAATTTTGTCAAAAAAAGTTGTTCTTCGAGCCATAATAGGCCTACATCATGGGGTATTGTGGTAAATAAATTTACTACATCTATTGTAATAAAAACATATTCTTTCTTCATGGTTATTTTATTAAGTCTACTCAAGAAATCCCATGAGTCTTTAGTTATGTAACTGAAAGATTTCATACTTTCCTTAAAGAAATGATCCAGATATTTACTTATATTACATGTAACACTTCTATTTCCATCTACTATAGGCCTAAAATCCAAATTATTGAGGCCTTTGTGTATTTTTGGTATTCCGAAGATACCACTGATGACTGGATGTTCATTTCTCAAATAATCATATTCTTTTTCAGTGATACCCCCTTGGTATAACATGTCTTCTAACATTGTTTCAATTCTTTTATATGCTATGTGTACTTGATTTCTACTAATTTCTACATATGTGTTACTCATTAACATGTTGGTCATATATAGGCTATAATCATTATAGTCCAATATGACTATTCCATTACCTTTATCAGGCCTCATTACTCTTAATTTTGGATCATTTTGTATGTCTTTCAGAAGCTGTTTTTCGGTTGTTGTAATGTTAACATGTTTATTATATTTGTATTTCTTATAAAATTTTCTCATATCATATTCACTTCTCCTTTCAAAATACATAATTTCATCATTCATGGGTGGATTGAATAGACTTGGTTTCGTGAACATCCTATTTGCCCCAGTTTGACATTCAGTGCTGTTGTTAAAGTATACCTTTAAATTTAATTTTCTAGAAAATAACTTTAAATCTAATATAGATTGTACCATATTGCCTTGAATACATGGGACATAATTAAGTCCTTTTGAAAATAGATCAGCATGTGCTGCTGTAATATCCTTGGAAGAATAGTTATAGATTTTATAATCTTTCTTTGTATTCATTATAACACTTGGATTACTTAAAAATTGCTCACCATTTTCTATTATTAAATTCATATTCGAACATGCTGCTTTATCTACATCATTTGGTTGCACACTATTCCCACTATGAATAATGTAATTATCTGGATTTTGATTTATATAAAAATTAACTAAATGACTTTGATCATTTATACATTCTGCGACATACACATCTCCATTTTTATCTCTTGCATTGTATCCATCATTGCTTATTTCGTCCTCATTATATTGATATATACTTAATTCTAACAATGTATTATCATGCTCATTGTCATTTTGTTTGTAAAACAATTGAGTATTTGTATAACAACCATTATTATGCTCTTGTATACTACTATTATCATTTATCACATTCATATCCGGTACATAAACATCAGAAGAAGACGTAGTAATATTGCAAGTGTCCTGTATATAGCCAGACTTAACTATAGCATTGTTACGGGACTTACTCACAATATGGTGATAGTGTTCCGGACATACCATCGGTAACAGTACATGAGGTTCTTGTATAATGCCCGTTGCTGTCTGCACTCCCGCTGTTCCACCAGTGATACAGTTTACATTCTCCGTTTTTTGCCCATGGTAAGTCCCAAAAAAGTCTGTTTTGGTCTGGCGCCTGCTTTTTGAATTTCTTGCTGGTTATTCACTTCATTGTGATTCCTTAACCGCTCGGACCATCTTCCGCCTTCTTCCGTGCTATCCTCACCTTCTGTACGGATGTTGTCGTCATCTCCCTCAAACGGCGGATTGACGTCATCAATAATGGTCGGATGTTGTTGTGTATGACCGTTGCTGTGGTTACTACTGCCTGGATTGTACGATTTAGGATATGCTTGATGTTTTGCATACATTTGAAGGTCTCGTTGGATTTTATTACTTTTCTTTCGGAATATGTGATCACAGCATGTGGTTACATCTGTTATAGTATATGAATACTGTTCGTAAACATGTTCAAATAAAAGATCTTTGGATATGTTATCATTGAGTTCTTCTAGTTGGGTAAACAGTTCTGAAATATGAATGTCATTATGTTTGACTATGATATCCATCAGTCGGATGCCACAGTTGTCAAATAAAGCATGTAAGTCATTGAGCATATTCTTATTATTTGCACTACCGTTTGGATATCTCCAGAGCCGTAAACCTTTGGGAACAATTCCCAATTCGATGTTCCTCAATAGATAACTATTTTCTAATTGTAGCCATTTTAATTTAAACAGTTTTTTCTCAAATATTTTGAGCATATCTTGCATAGGTTTTGTATTTTGTGTGGCTTCCATTGTGGAAGTTTGTTTAGTAGAGCCATTTAAAAAATTATATTTGTTGTTCTTCCAGCTATTAACATCTTTAACCATTTGTTCTTTGTCATTGCTTAAAAGATTACCTTGATTGTTAGAATTAGATGGCGTTGGTTGTGTCAATGGGAACCCCAAACTGTTCCCTATTTGCGTAGAATTCACCGTATCTCTAGTAAGCAATTGCTGTATAAGAACCGAATGTTCTTGTAATGTCTCTTGAATATGCTGTAACATACCCCCGACATCTACCGGACCACTCTCGCTTGCCATAAACCAGGAACCAAAAACTGAACTGCAACTTGTTGTAAAAAGCAAGGTGAGGCCGATGCCAATAAGGAGATGAAACAGGCTCCAAACAGACTCCAAAACAAAAACTTATAGGTATCAACCAACTCCAATTAGTCACAAGGAAAACTCTGTACCAAACTTTATACCGAACACTGCTTTATTGTTGTTGTTGACCTAGGTTTCGTCCTTACGAACTTCTTCAGAATACATTCTATCATTTTTTAACATTCTTTTAATGTTTTTTTCTGTGAATTCTCAATCAAGGAGTCACACAGAAATTAGAAGAGGTCAATTAAGGTCAATTATCTTTGAACTGAGGAAGTAGACAGTGGAACTAAATATTCTGTTTAAGGGGTAAAATAAAACATTTCAAAACTTTACTGGAAAAGCTCACCCAAACTCGGCTACAACTTGCTGTGAGGGAAACGTAAGTTTGATTTTGCTTTCTTGTATTTTATTTTTCGTGTTATTGCCTTCTTCTATTTTGTGTATGGTGATTTTTTTCTTTGCACTGCATTTTACTTGTATTCTGCTTATAACTGCATAGTAAAACTAGGAAACATATCACAGCAGTGTCTTTTGTAAGTCACACAGAAATTAGAACAGATCAATTAAGGTTAATTATCTGTGAACTGAGGAGATGGAGCTAGGAACTAAACCTTCTATTTAACAGGAAAATTAAAAAAACTTCAGAACTTTATAGGAAAAGCTCACTTGGACTCTGCCACAACTTGCTGTGAGGCACAGGTTAGTTTGCTTTTGCTTTCTTGTATTTTATATTACTTTACTGCCTTCTTCTATTTTGTGTTCTGTGCTTTGTTTTCTTTACACTGTGTTTTACTTGTATTCTGCTTGTAATTGCATCTTAAAACTAGGAAATAAACCACAGTTGTGTCTCTTCTGAGCCACACAGAAATTTAGCACCCTCTTACTCTGTTCCTGTTGTGTTTTCAAACACAACTGTCTTTCAAGTTGCCTGCCCCTTAGGCTAATGTTACCACATATCTCCTTCTGTCTCCTCTTTCACTGGCTGTTGTGAGTAAGCACAGAATTTTCATTTTGTGATTTCACTCCTCCTCTTCAACTATTTGAATTTATTGGCCATCCCACTGTATTTCATAGAACCAGAATACAAAAGTACTCACACCCTTCAATCTATCTTGCTATTTTAAAATTAGTGGCTCTCCACTTAGACAGCTAAAGCTTAAGTTATTATTTATTTATTTTACATTTGTTTATGAGAAGGTCTGACTGGGTGCTAGCCCATTTTCAGCGGAGGCCCTGGGAGAAAAGCTCCATGTGCTAGAGGCAATAGCCAACAGTTTAATAGCAAATTTAAAAAGTTAACAGTAGGATCAAGTTAGTCTACTAATATTCACAATCATATAGTATGAAAAAATGTGGTTAATCCAATTAAATGGATATTATATATATATATATATATATATATATATATATATATATATATATATATATATATATACACACACACACACACAGTAGAAAAACTACCCAAAGTATACACAAGACTGTAATATACATTTGAGAAGAAATACATATAGCACACGAAAACCGAAAGTATACTACTAGGATTTGGAAGAAGTTAAATTAATCTGTTGGGAAGATAGGTGGGCTAGACAAGGATGTAATATGGATAGAAGGGGGAGAGAACTGTAAAAATATGTAGGAGTCTTAAAAAGGGAGTGATGCAAAGAAGAGCTGTTGACCAATAGGAGATTTAGCCTGGGCAGGTACAAGAACAGATCCAGTTGTTTATTAGGTGTTTTTAATAGTTTTTCTTAAATTGGGGGACTGGAAATATCTATATTATTTTGTGGAATAGAGTTCCAGATCTTGGAAATGAAGTTAGAATAGAGGGAGTCTCCGGCTTTTTTTTTGTTTGTTTCTTTTAGTGACATTAAGGAGTGTTTTTTGAGAGGAGTGGAGTTTTCTGTTTGTGGAGTATCAAAGGACCATGTGTTGTAGTGTAGAGTTTTTTCTGGTAGATATATGGTTCTATAGGTCATGATAAATTGATTATAGGTTAATAGATGGGGAGGTTCTAGCCATTTTAGCTGTTGTAGAGATAAGAAGTGGTGGGATCTATGTGGGGAGTAAGTTGCAAATTTTGCTATTTTGTTGTAACAGGAGTTAACAGGAGTTAAGTATGGTGAGGTTGGATTTGCTTAGGTTAATGAGCAAAGGGGAAGCATAGAGTAGTGTGGACAAAAGGTGAGTTCCTGCTATGTCTAGATGGGTTTGATTAGTAAGAAGAGGTTTAATTCTATATAAGGAGCCTAGTTTAATATGTCTTTTTAATGATCTGTGCTAGGTGTAGGTCAGATTTCATTTTATTATCAATAACGACACCTAATAACTTGGTTTGGGAGACTGATGATATGGTGTTGTTGTTTGTAGAATGTATCCAAAATGTTGTAGGGGTGTTGGGAGTTTTGATGGGTTGAAAGAGCAAAAGTTTGGTTTTGGATGGGTTTTGAATGAGTTTGGCCTTGGCTAGCCAAGTTTTGACTTCAGAGAAAGATTGTTGGGTGTTTACTAATTGTTGTATAGTAGATCCAGTACAGATGAGGGTAGAAGCATCTGCATATTGGATAACTGATGCAGGAGAAGTGGACTTGCATAAATGGTTGGTGAAGATGAAGAATAGAAAGGGGCCAAGTACTGAACCTTGGGGAAATCCTATGTTGACAGGAAGGAGGGTGAAGAGCTCCTGTCACCATTTGAAAGCTTGCTGTTCTCCAGTGAGGTAACTATGGAACCATGACAAGGAGGAATGGCTAAGATTAAGGTTGGTAAGTTCAGTGAGCAATTTCTGGTGAGAACCTGTATCAAAGGCTTTAAGGAGATCCAAAAAGACTGATGATACATACTTACCTTGATTTCTATATTGGTTTACAGTGTCAGTGAAACTAAGAAGTATGGTAGTGGTGCTGTGGTGTGGATGAAATCCATGTTGAGTGTGAGAGATAAGGTCGTTAGTGAGTAGGTGGTTCAAGAGCTGGGTATGAATGCATTTTCCAGACTTTTGGAGAGGGGTGAAAGAATAGCAATGGGGTAATAATTGGATAGCTCAGTGTTATTACCACCTTTGTGCAGGGGAATAATGTAAGATATTTTCCAGATTAGTGGTATGTAGTTTTCCTGGCTAGAATAATTAATTAGGATTGAGACTGGGAATGCAATGATATCTGCTGCTATCTTTAGAAATTCAGATGACAGGTTGTCTGCTGCTAAGGAAGTGGACCTACGTTTTTTGAGTAAATTTTTGATGGTGTGGGTTGGCACTGGTTTAAATGAGAGAGCGTTTCTGGTGGAATTATTAGTGGATGGTACAGTTAGAGATGTATTTTGGTGGGGATTGACTAGGGTTTATATAGAGTTTGTGAAGAAGGTGTTAAATTGGGAGGCTATACTGTTGGCTGTGGGTACTAAATTTGGTTTGGGGATAGTGGTACTACCTAGGTGTAGTAGTTTATTTATGGATAACCAACAATTTTTAGGATTGTGCAGTTGTGTACTAGCTTATTTTGTCAGATTTTATTTCGGATTTGGCCTTCTTTCTTTGCTCCTTGTAGAGTTGTAGGCCTTTTAGATTTTTGCTTGCTTCCCAGTGTGACCATGCAGTGTCTCTTTGTTTAAGTAGATTAATGGTCTCTTTTTTGAGCCTTGGTGTATAGTGATTTTTTAGACAGACAATTTTCTAGGGGGCTGGTTAATTGCGAATACTAAGAAAGATGTCATTAAAATGTTGCACTGCTGCATCTAGGGGTATTGTTTTGAGTGGTGTCCAGTTACAAATTTGTAACATAGAAAGAAAAGTTTGTGGACTGAATTGCTTTTTGTTATGGATAAGCTTGATATGTGGTTGCCTAGATGGGCTTGTGTTGTGTCTGAGAAGTTATGTGGGGAGGTGATCGCTAGTAGTATCTGGGAGACACCCAGCTTAGTAGGTAGCTGATGACTTACTAATAAAGGTCCAGTCAAGAATAGATTCCTTGTGGGAGCACAATTCTAGATGGATTCTGGATAAGTTGGGAGAAGAGATGGAGATTTATAAAGTTGGTGGGACTGTTGGAGCTAATGGAGGACGTGTAAGTATTAAGGTCTCCCATAATAATGGTTTCTTGATGGAAGGTTAGGGATGTCCATTGCAGTATATCTTCTATAGTGCTGAGGTTCTCACCCAGAGGAATGTAGATAGGAAGAATTATTAAGTATTTGCTTTTGTTGATTTTTTAGTTTGATGGGTAGAATTGTAGTATTTTGAAAGTGGGTATATCTGTGTTAATTGATTCCAGTTCTAAGGTTTATTTATATAGTATGGCTAACCCACCACCACATTTGTTTAGGCAATCACATCGGTGTAGGTTGAAACCTGGGGGCAGTATATTGTCACTTTTGAGTTCAGGTTTAAGCCATGTTTCAGTAAAGATTGCTACATCAGGAGAATAAAGAGAGATTAAGGTGTGGAGTTCATGTATCTTGTTAACAATACTTCTTAGATTTGGATATAAGAGTAAGAGATGATGTCCTTTGGAGGAGTTGGGCTGTAATTGGTGGACAGAGTATGATTCTGTTTTGGGCCTTGGTTGGGTTTATGTCACCACTGAGCTGAAGATGTCCTTGTATGTGCATGATGGTTTAATTAGTGTTTAAGTTTTGGTAAGTTTAGTCATTTTGTAATGTGTATTGGAATGAATATGGGGAGATGTGTGACTGGCTGAGGGTGGAGGAGGGGAGGAGTCAGTTATTGTTAAATTTTTTAGTAGGGGTGGGTGAGATTTGGGGGTAGTGTAGGGGAATGGAGTCAGCCTGAGTGTAGCGAAGGGCAAATAAAGTGGATGAAATAAAACTCAAGGCAATGAATGCAAGTGAAAACAATCTACCACACTATATTTTCTCTATAAACGAAGTTGAGTAGCAATCTAATAGGGACCGTGTTGCTGTACCAATCTAGGAGCAGAAGATCTATTGACAATCCTAGATTGAAAAGTAATTGGAAGTTACCCCTTGTATATACTTAACTGTTTAGTACACACTGCAGTGCTTGGGATATTAACCCATTTTTTTCATCATCCATTTAAACATCTACTGCAAGACAACCATTCTGCCTTTCAGTAGTCATCTTGGGATTAGTGCTTCTGTTTTCTTCTGGTGAGAAAAGGAGCACAGGGACATATTTCCTGTAGACTGCTGATCTCCAGAAAGCCTAATTACTGATTCATGGGTGACAGCTTGGAATTTGTGCTTAGATTCTACTCCTTGTGAAAGAAGGAGCAGCATGCACTGATTTCTGACTGTTTCTGGTTGAGCAGAGAGTGTCTGTGCCTGATGTTCCTGATTGGTGGTGTTGCTTTTCAAGGCATCTTCCAGGAAAAGCATACAACAAGCCTACAGACACTTGCATCATCTACGAACAAGACTGTGAATCACCAAACAGGCTGTAGCCTGCTTCTCATCATGGGATTGGTGCTAATGCTTTCCTTCTGGTGAGAAAAGAAGCAAAGGAGCATTGTGTCCCAGCAGAGTGAAGCTGTGGTGAGACCAGCACAAGTAGTTGCCAATCAGAACCCATTTATGCAACTACCCTCGTTTTGTCACTCTTGACAAGCTAGTTCTTTGTTTTCAGTAAGGACTGCTTGATTTGTTTCTAACTTCAGAATATCTGCCTAAATACTTCATCCTTAAATTTTCAAGGTCTACATATTAGGGTGTATGTGCCTGTACAGGGCATTGACAAACACTTGAGGGGAACCTAAGTGACATTTTTCCTGTAAAAAAAACTGAAATTTCACCAAATACCTAGTTGCACACAGGACAACTAGTTTACAGTGAAAAGCACTGCCCCCAGAGTTGCAAACAGGATACTCCTGACATTGCTCAATAAAAAAGGGTCTGTTGCCATGGATATGAAATTTCCCACTATCTCCATTACCTCCTTGGTAGATATGGGCATCCTGAAGTAATGTAGAAATTACCTCATGTTTACTGACAGCCAGTTAATTCTCAAACAAACTCATATGGTATATGAGAGATGTATTTACACAATGTCACTGTAGGCAAAGCTCTAACATAAAAGTACTAATAATGTCAATAAGGTTGTCAACAGCACACATGCTGCACCCATCACACACAATTCCAAGCAGACATATAGACTCACATATGCTGAGGCACTTAAATGTATCTTTCCTAAACCCAAAAGACCTCCTAGACAAAGTACACATAGCAAATACCCTCAGCAGCCACAAATACACTCTTTCAAAACAACACCTGCATCAATGCATAGAGCCACATCTAACTGGAGCCTCTACTTCTAAGACCATAAGCAAGCCACCACACAGTCCAACATTCTGGTCACGGGAGACTCCATCGTGAGACACATTGATGTCCCTCTCACAAGGCTGCGTAAGGAGAAAGTCACAGTCAGTTGCTTATCAGGGACTATGATCCACCACATTACACACAGACTCAGGTCACTGGATCACAAGTATAACTATAACTCAGTCATAGTCCATGTGGGAGTAAATCAGCTGAGATGTACCTCCCTAGACTATATGAAGAGAGACATCATGAAGCTCTCGGAATGTGTGTCTCAGGCTGGTGTGAGCTTAGCATTGAGCAGCATTTTACCTTCTCCAAGGATGATGCCACAATACAAAGAAAAGATGACTAAATGTAATAATTGGCCTGGTTTCTGCTGTCATTCTAAGGGTTGAAATATTTGTCAGCATGGAAAGAGATGGTCAATAGACCACGCTGCTTTGCTGGGGATGGTCTGCACCTCTCCCCTCTAGGCTTCTTAATATTAGCTAAAACGTTTTCTTCCCCCATAGTGACTTTTTTAGGCAATGCCAAACTGAAAGTACTTCTGACATAGCAAATGAAAACCAAGAAAATCTGAAGGTATTACTGCTCAATGCTAGAAATCTAAATAAAAAACTCCACTCCCTAGAAGCTCTCTTCATCATAGAGAATGCAGACATCTGTGTGGTCACTGAGACATGGTTTAAAGCTGCATAGAGCATACCAAAAGTGCAATGTTATAATGCCGTCCACGTTTAAACCAACTATTACACAGACAGGGACTAAATGTGGAGGTGTCTTGATTTACATCAAAACTAAATATACCTCAAGTCTGGTCAAATAGGACAATGCACTTGAGCTGCTCCATGTTCAAATCCCCACAGGCAAAATCCAATACGCTTCCGTGCAAGCTATACTTTCCCCCTCTGTGACTTAGGAAACCCTTACCATCTTTTTAAACATATTGAAAAGGCTCATCATCCAACCCAATACCATATTTATGGGTGACTTTAATTACTCCACTATTAACTGGGAATCCTATACAACACCAAACATGCAGGCACAGAGATTCCTAGATTTTGTAAACACAAACTCCCTGGACCACTTGTCAATACACCAACCAGGTGCGCAACCATACTGGATCTGGTCCTCACTAATATGTGAGAGTTCTGCACTCCCCTACTTTAATGCTTTCCCTGAAAAGGTCAGACCACAAAATGGTCTCCTTGGAAGTAAAAATAAAACCTGGAACCCCAACTAAACCTGGGATATTCAGAAACTACTGTAAGGCAAACTTCCTGCTATTAAGTGATAACCTGGCAAAATTTCAAGCCCCCATAAACCCTGAGAACACTGCTGCCTTTGCAGAACTGTTCATAGACACCCTGTACAAGCATGTTAATAGCTGCATAAAGGTAGTTGTACCCACCAGGAAGAAGTACAGAACTAACTCAAAAAACAAGTCACCCTGGTGTAATCACAAAATCAATAGGGTGTATAACAGAAGGAAGACAATCATGGTAAAAATTAGGAAGTGCAGCACCCACAGCAGGGTAAAATCACCCTCACCAAACTAAACAAACAACTCAGAGGACAAATAAAGTCTTCAACACCAAAACTGAGGGAAATTTGGTCTCCCAGGCCAAGGACAACCACAAGGCATTATTTAGCTATGTCAGCAACCTGAAAGGCAATACACTATTGTGTGCAGAGCTCATTGTAAATGGAACCACCTATACTGAGATGACTGTGATCCTGTGGAATATAATAAAGATGTTAAATGGATAGAAGAAGTAATAGAAAGAATAAGACGTTCAAATGTATAGAGTATGAAATGGGATGAAGAAATGGGCAGAGAGATTGAAAGAAAGTTAAGAAAAGCCTCTAATTGAAAAAACCCAGGCCCAGATGCAATAACTAACTTCTGGCTAAAAGTATTAACATCTTTGCATGAAGATTTAGCCATGAGTAAAAACTAGTTATATGCTCATCCCAAACAGACGCTAGCCTGGCTAACAACAGGAAAAAACAAAGCTCCTACTTAAGAGTGAACCTGCAAGCTTCCCTACAAATTGTAGGCCAATAATTTGTCTTCCGACGATGTATAAACTATACACTGGAAGTGATGCTGACAGAGTTTATAGTCATTTAGAAGAAAACTCAATTATAGCAATAGAACAAAAGGTTAGTAAAAGAAAACATATGGAACAAAGGATCATTTGTTGTTAAATAAAGTCATATAAATCAAGAACTAATTGGAAGCAAAACAAAACTGTATAAACCAAAGACAAACGAATCCAGCAGCCCAGAGTAGAAAATAAATTAGTTTTAATTGAAGAGCTTTTCGTCGCTGACCATACAGCAACTTCGTCAGATAAAATAGAACACAAAAAAATCCATTCTTAGATAGTAAAACATCATATAATCAAATAAATGACATGGTAAAATGCAACAAGTCAAACCAGGACGAACGCACCTATTTAAAGGTGTAAAGAAGTATTCCTTCAAACACAAAAATATATAACCCAAATACTATACATAATAAAAAAATTATATTAGTAAATATCCTACAATTGTAAGTAAAATAAATACAAATGAACCTCAGTATACATATGCATATAAAAATGTTAAAAACAACAAAAGTCATCTTTTTAAACTCTAACTTCAGTAAGCATGAACTATTACAAGCCTCATTAAGCCCTGGACTAGTAAAAGCATTCAACCTTAACTGCCATACTAGTTCACGTTCTTCTAATAACAAGTTGACAGTACCCCCCCCCCCTACTATCCGGGTATATCTGATCAATTGCCTTAAATAGGAACTTGTGACCTACATTGAAGAAAGAATGTTTGGCTAAAGAGTTATCACCCTTATTTTTAGCGATTGCATTAATATGCTCATAGACTCGGTCTCGGCGTCTGCGTTCTGTTTTGCCTATGTAATAAGCTGTGCAGGATGTGCAAAAAGCAATATACACCACTAACTTCGAGTTACAATTAAATTTTTAGTTTAACTCGTATTTATTCCCTCTAATGGTGAAAGTTTTACCAGTATCTATGTATTTGCACATTCAGCACATACCGCAAGTAGACATAACTGCGGATCTAGTCGTAGGTGTACTAATATTTCTTTCAAGGAGATTTTTGAGATTCAGCCCCTTTCGAAATACCATTCTGGGACTACAACCTAATTTTTCTACAAAATATTTGTTGTTGTTAATAAACTCCCAATTTTTATATATTATCAACCTAACCACTTCACTGTCACTACTAAATATAGTTATAAAACTACTTCCAAAATTAGAATTAGAATTAGAATTTAAAGAAAGTGGCACTAGGGGTGGACATAATGTCACTGATCTCATTCTTATTAATAACCGTAGGTATATTCAAAATGGACTTAATAAATCCATTTTGTCTTTTAGTTTGAACTTCATGTATAAGCGTATTTATAATTTTGACAGGGTATACCCGCTGTTGGAACATACCACTTAAAAAACTACATTCATCAATGAATTCATCATCCAAAGTAACCATTTTAGCCGCTCTAATTAATTGCCCTTTTACTATAGAATTTTTTTGTGAAAAAGGGTGGCTGCTAGAAAAGTGGAGAAATGAATTACAGCATGTATCCTTTCTAAAAATTTTGGATACATATCTATTGTGTTATATGTCTTTGGTTAATCTGATATCCAAGTAATCAATAGTGTTGTGGTCAAAGTTGAAGGTAAACTCAAAAAATTCAGTTGTGTTGTTCAAATAGTTAACAAATGTATCTGCCTAGTTCCTATCACCTCTAAACACTATAAATATATCATCCAGAAAGCGTGTGTAAAAGATGAGGCTCACCATGTGCTGGGAACTGTTAAAGATGAACTCTTTTTCCCAATATGCCATTACTAGATTAGCAAAATTAGCTCCACATGATGAACCCATCGCCACACCTCTCTTCTGTAGATAATACTCCTTATTAAAGATAAAATAGTTGTTAGAATGATATCCAACAATGTGTCAATCAGATACATCTCCCGTATTGGTGCCCCTTTGGCTATAAGCATTAAGCTTACCCACTCCACACCTTCAAGATGGGGGATAGAGGTATAAAGATCCTTGACATCAATAGTCAAAAAATCATTATCAATGTCAAATACAACAAGGTCATTGATTTTTTGCAGAAACGACCAAGAATCTTTACACACTTGTAATTCAGATTTCAAGTATTTTTGCAAATATAGAATGTACTACCTTTGAACATGGATATGTTATAGAACCCATCCCATCTATCAAAGGTCTCATAGGAGGGTTGAGCAGGTTTTTGTGCACCTTAGTACCAAACATAACTGGAATTCTAGGCCATAGAACTATTATATAGTTAAGAGTATCATTATCAATAATAGCCTCAATGAAGAGGTCATTAAAGTAGCCTTTAATATGGCTATAAGCAACATTAACTTCATTGAGTGAAACTCTAAGATAGGTCTCACAATTTAACAGTTGCCCCATCCTGATATTATAATCAGGGAAATCAAAAATGGCCAACCCACCTCCTTTGCCTGGCTTGACCAGTCGCAATTGGAGGGAACGTAAAAGTTGTAAAGCTAGCATCTCATCATGTGTAATATTACTATTTTTAAATCTTCCAGTACTATTGTACCATCTAGTATCAGTAATGTGTCTCAGATCTAATTCGCATACACTCTCAAAAATACTAAGTACTGGGTGGAGTGGAGGATTAAATGCACTCGGGACTCAAAACGTCTGATAATTTTCTGTAATGTTACCAAATAAGATAGCAAGATTGAGCTTCCTAACAAAATACTTTAAATCCAAAATAGTATGAACAATGTCAAGCCGTCTACTAGGCACAAAGGTATTTCCTTTAGCTAAAAAGTCAATAAGGAGAGGATAAATGGTGACAGATGAGTAGTTGAAAATGTTAAAGTCACCTAGAGAGTTTTTCTGAATGGTGACAGTGTTGTCACCACTCTCTACTATCTCCTGCGCCTGTTGTATTGTCTCTTCGGGATGGCACCAGTGGCTTCTCCATAATTTGGATGTCTATTGATCTATCTTGCTGTGGTGCTTTCTGAGTTAGATTTTCTACACTGAATCCTTTACTTCACAAGTACTCCATAACCCCAGTTTCTATTTCTTTAAATTCTCCATTACTAATCTTATTTTCTACTTTTCCTTTGTCCTACTTTTTGTATTGTAAAGTTTCCCACGTCCAGATTCCTGTGCCTGTATTTCTCTTCAAATATCCTTGGTGATGCTCTTTTTGTACTGATTAACTTTTGTTTCTCCTTTGAATATATATTACACTATAGTAAATCTCTTTTTCTTCCCCATGTCCATATTTCTTCTTCAGATGTATCCTGATCTTCCAATTTCTTCTTACTTTTGGGACTATTTCCATCATGTTGTGATGTAACTTGTATGAGACCTTCTACTCCAAATCCTTCACTTTGCAGGAATTTCATAACTTCAGCTTCTATTTTTTTTTTAACTTATACTTTACTAATCTTCTTTTCTGCAATTACTCTTTGTGAAATTGTTTTTTATTGTGAAGTTTTCCATATCTGATGCCTTTGCCTGTATTTGTCTTTGAATATCTTTGGGGCTGCCTTTTTTGTATTGATTAATTTGGCTTTCAGCTTTGCATAAATATTGCACCATATCAAATCTCTCTTTCTTTTCCCTGTCCATATTTCTTTTTTATACTTTTCAAATAGCTGTAGGTTTTGTTGTTTATATTTACACACTTCCTCAGATGTTTCTTTTTCCAAACAGATCAAATTTTCTTGGTCTACATTATGTTTTTCACAAATCTGTTGTATTAATGAACACAAATTGTATTTGAGGCTTCTGACAGTCTTGTCAAAGTAGTTCTTTTTCCTCTAATTTCTCTTTTAATCTTTTTGTATATCTTCTGTCTGGAAACTCTGAGCTTCTTGCATAACAGTAACAATACATAATTTGTTTCTTGTCCACAATAGTCAACTCTATTTTCTTTAGGGCTCTTCTTTGGCCTATCAGTTTTTGTGATTTTTGTGAACTACTACTTCCTTCTACAAAAGGGGGGCTATCTTCCCACCTGGGCCTGGCCTAGCTCCATTGTAGGAATGTTGCTGCATTTTGAGGATTCTACACTGTCATTTTTTTCCATTCCTGGCACCAGTGCACCTACCAGGATTAGGCACTTCTTTTATCCTGGGTCTTGTGCATCCAGCTATCTTTTTTATTTTTGACCTACTTCTGTCCATGATATATGCTTTATAAAATAAAGTCTATATATCAGTGTCATCTTGGTGAGATTTTGTGAAAAACAGGGTCCACCTTTTAAAGGTGATCACCAAGACTTGAGGATGTATTCAGTTTCAGCAATACTACTCTCCTTTGCTTGCTGACTTATCTCTCCATTCGGACCCTGAATCCTTCCTATATATTTAACATGGCATTCTGGGAGAAAAATTTCATTTTTAATAGTCAGTATTACACTTTTATTGAATCTTATCATCGGTTCCAGGATGACATCAGCATCATTTGGACTGGTACAGTAGATTGTTTGAATGAATTCTTAGTATATATTAATGAAACAACATTTTTTTTTAATTCACATGAAATATTAATAATAATAGCATTGATTATTTAGATGTACATCTCATGAAAGATACTGAAAATGAAGCATATACTGCAGTCATTCATGGAAAGGCATCCTATTCTAATAGCTTTTTGCATTATAATAGCTCTCATCCAGAACATCAGAAAAGGTCCGTAATTAAGGGACAATTAGTAAGAGCTGCTCGGATGGTGACTAAGTTTGAACAATTTGAGTTGGAGTGTAAGTTTTTGCATGATATATTCCTTAATAGGAACTATCCAGTAACACTAGTTGACTCCTTAATACATGAAGTTACCAGAAAAAAGATTAAGTGGACACATTAAGCCCATTCTACAAAAGCAAAATAAAGTATATGATGTTAGTAATATACCAAACATCAGAACTAATAGTCATGATAATATAATAATAAATGAAACTATTAACAAAGATGATAATAAGGATTTTTCAAAAGCTTTGGTACTTACTTTTTCCCAAGAGCACCATATAATTAGAGAAATTATTTTTAACAACTGGGCCATACTAATGGATGACCCACAATGTAAAAAGCATATTGGAGAAATACCTAAAATAGTTTATAGAAAGGGGAAAAGTTTCAAAGATATCTTAAAAACAGGGACCCACTCAATAAGTAATAAAAATAAAGGCATGAGCAGATGTTGGAGCTTGCCATTGGTGTTTTACAATTAGAATAGGAGAGTCCTTCTATCTTAGGAAAAAGAAGTTTTATTTGAATGGAAAATATAATTGTAAATCTAAGGCAGTGGTATATCTAGCCATGTGCAATTCCTGC
Source organism: Protopterus annectens (assembly GCF_019279795.1). NCBI lineage: Eukaryota > Metazoa > Chordata > Ceratodontiformes > Protopteridae > Protopterus > Protopterus annectens. Next base: position 645,536,696 of record NC_056732.1, read on the forward strand.
CCCATTTTCTACATAGGGAAAACAGAGAGACCTCTAGTACAAAGAATATATGAGCATGAATATGCCATAAAGAAAAATAAATGTAATAATGCGCTAGCAAAGCACATTAATGAATATAGAGATAATCAGTTTTCTTTCACAGCAATAGATCACGTAGAAATAGAAGAAAAAAGACCTTGGGCTTATTTTTAGAATATAAAGAATTGCAATG
>NC_056732.1:645539406-645546906 GCF_019279795.1 Protopterus annectens
TACAGCACGTTGTAACTATTAATACTGTCTTCAAAAGGAGGTATTACTTAGCATGTTGACATGCTCTCTTGCAAAGTTATTTACCAAAATATGAAAAAAATATATAATTTTTATACTCTTAGTCCAAAACAAAGTGTCATATCTGCATATGTGTGCAGCATACAGACACAGTTATTTTATCATGTTGTAAGGACTAATACTGTCTTCAAAATGAGGTATTACTTGGCATAATTACATACACTCTATGAAAGTTATTTACCAAAATATTAAATGAATCATAATTTCCATAACCAAAGCCCGAAATGAAATATATTTGTACATTTGTACAGCATACAGACACAGTTTTTCAATCCTGTAATGACTAATACTGCCTTCAAAATGAGGTATTAGTTACCCTGATAAAGTTATTTAGCAAAATATGAAAAATTCTCATAATTCTCATAACCATGGTGCCAAAGAAAATGTGATATCTGGACATGTGTACAGCATACAGATACAGTTCTTTTTATATCTTGCAAGTACTAATCATCATCTTCTTTCGGCTGTTCCCATTAGGGGTCGCCACAGCAGATCATCTGTTTCCATTTCTTCCTGTCCTCTGCATCTTGCTCTGTCACACCAACCACCTGCATGTCCTCTCTCACCACATCCATAAAACTTATCTTAGGCCTTCCTCTTTTCCTGTTATCTGGTAGCTTCATCCTTAGCATCTTTTTCCCAATATACTCAGCATCCCTCCTCAGCACATGTCCAAACCAACGTAATCTTGCCTCTCTTGCATTGTCTCCAAAACTTCCAACCTTGGCTGACCCTCTAATATACTTATTCTTAATCCTGTCCACCCTCGTCACACCGAGTGCAAATCTTAACATCTTTAACTCTGCCACATCCAGCTCTAACTCCTGCCTTTTTGTCAATGCCACTGTCTCCAACCCATATAACATAGCTGGTCTCACTACCCTCTTGTAGACCTTCCCTTTCACTCTTACTGGCACTCATCTGTCACAAATCACGCCTGACACTCTTCTCCACCCAATCCATCCTGCCTGTACTCTCTTCTTCACCTCTCTTCCACACTCACCATTACTCTGAACTATTGATCCCAAGTATTTAAACTCATCCACCTTCACCACCTCTACTCCTTGCATCCTCACCATTCCTCTATCCTCCCTCTCATTCACACACATATATTCTGTCTTAGTCCTGCTGACCTTCATTCTTCTTCTCTCTAGAGCATATCTCCATCTCTCCAGGGTCTCCTCCACCTGTTCCCTACTCTTCACTACAGATCACAATGTCATCTGCAGACATCATAGTCCACGAGGACTCCTGCCTGATCTTGTTTGTCAACCTGTCCATCACCATTGCAAATAAGAAAGGGCTCAGAGCTGATCCTTGATGTAATCCCACCTCCACCTTAAATGCATCCATCACTCCCACAGCAGACCTCACCGCTGTCACACTACCCTCGTACATATCCTGTACCACTCTTACATACTTCTCTGACACTCCCGACTTCCTCATACAATACCACAACTCCTCTCTAGGCACCCTGTCATATGCTTTCTCTAAAAGTCTACAACAGCACAATGCAACTCCTTCTGACCTTCTCTGTACTTCGCCATCAACACTCTCAGAGCAAACATCGCATCTGTAGTGCTCTTTCCCGGAATGAAACTATACTGCTGATCACTAATCATCACGTCCCTTCTTAACCTAGCTTCCACTGCTCTTTCCCATAACTTCATGCTGTGACTGATCAATTTAATCCCTCTAATAATGTCTTCAAAATTAGCTACAACTTAGCATGCTGATATGTTCCCTGACAAAGTTATTCACCAAATATGAAACAATATCATCATTCTCATAACAGAAGTCCTAAACACAATGTGATATCTGTACATTTTTCCAGCATACAGACACAGTTCTTTTTTCATCCTGTAACTAATAATACTGCCTTCAAAATGAGGTATTATTTACCCTGATGGCATGTTCCCTGACAAACTTATTTAGCAAAATATGAAAATAAATCATAACTCTCATAACCATAATTGTAACCAAACTGTGATATGTGTACACCATACAGAAAAAGTTAGTATTCCATCTTGTAAGTGCTAAAACTGTCTTCAGGATGACAAGTTGCATAATTTTAAAACTAAATACGAAAAATATCTGTAACACTCAAACATATGGAGTGTCCCACACCTGTGCTTGCAATGTTATAAAGACTTTTAGTAATGTGAGTAACAGTGACAGGTTTCAATGATTTTACCTGACAAGTTCTAATGACTCAGTGTTATACTGTAACTGCACAAATAATGTGATAATCACCTTCATGTCTTGAGTGCAAGATTCCGTATGCTTTTAGAAAGGTGATAATTGACTCACCTCTCACCAAGAATGATGCTACAATATGAAGACAAGATGATCAATTTCAACAATTGGCTTAAGTATTGGTGTCATTCAAAGGGGATCCAATGCCTGTCAGCCTGGGATGACATGCTCGATAAGCCACGATGCTTCGCTAGGGATGGCTTGCTCCTGTCACCCCTGGGCTTTCGGATATTGGCAAAGGCTCTTGCTTTCCCCATAGTGTGTTTTTTAGGCAAGGCTCAAAAGACAAACCCACCTCCATAGGTATCACAAGGGATAAGAAACTAAGAGTAATGCTACTCAACGCCAGAAGTCTAAACCTCAAGATGCATGCACTCGAAACTCTCCTTAGCATGGAGAACATCGATATCTGTGCAGTAACAGAAACCTGGTTCAAGGCTCCAGAGAGCACCCCAGCACTACCAGTTATACCTCATACCATTCTTTTCGGCCCCAAAACTTGGACCGAACCACAAAAGGAGGGGGAGTATCAATATTCGTCAAAGATACCCACACCTCCAGGTTGGTGGCACAGCACGAAGCATCAGAGACTATCCATGTGCAACTAACAGTGGGTAAAACTGCCTTCCAGTTTATAGCCTGCTACAAACCACCCTCCCAAACCCAGGAACCCCACTCGGCCTTACTGAGAACACTGGAAAATATGAAGGTCTCTCCAAACACCATTATATTGGGTGACTTCAACTACCCAAACATAGACTGGGAGCATTACTCTAGCTCCAACACCCTAGCCCAAAGGTTCCTAGAATTTATAAACTTAAATGCTATGGAACAACTTGTTACCACTTCCACAAGAGGGGAAAACATACTGGACCTGATCATCACCAACATGGGGACTCTATGCTCCAGACTAGAAGTGTATCCCTCACTGGTAAGATCAGACCATAAACTAATCTCACTGGATATTCACATCCTGACCCCACCCCCTGCCCAGAAAACCACAGTGAAAAACTTCTCTAAAGCAAATTTCACACTTCTCAAAACTGAGGTGGAATCCTTCAAAGCCCCCGAGCCTGTGGAAAATATGGCCCAGACCGCAGAATCCTTTATAAACGCATTCTATGAACACCTTCAGGAATGCATGGATCATGCAATCCCAAATAAAACCAAGACCAAATCCTCCAAAGGCAGACATCCTGTCTGGTGGACCCCAGCCATAAACAAACTATACAATAGAAGGAGGAAGCTACTACATGATAGAGCAAAATCCCAAAAAGGGAAGGCATCTCTGATCAGTATTAGCAAAAAACTACGGGCACAAAAATCATCTAAGGCCAGCTTCGAGAGAAAAATTGCACAGGACACTAAGGATAATCACAAGGCTTTCTTTAGTTATGTTAGGAACCTGGGTGGGAATTCCCAGATATGCTCAGAATTTGACCAAAATGACAAAAAATACATCGAACCCACAGACATTGCCAACATCCTAGCTGACAGGTTCAGCGCAAACTTCTCCCCCCCCCTCCCCACCAAAAGGGCAAATATCTATCCCAGCAGAGTGCTGCCCCCCTGACATCTCAGATGTTCAGGTAAGAGCCGCCCTCTCCAAAGCAAAAAACACAGCATCAATGGGACCAGACGGTGTCCCGGGCTGCGTCCTACATGAACTCCAAGAAAAGCTAAGCCCAAACATAAAACTACTGTTCAATCTCAGCCTTACTACAGGATATGTACCCAAAGAGTGGCGTACAGCAACAGTGGTCCCTCTCCACAAAGGTGGTGCCTCAATGGATCCTGGAAACTATCGCCCCATAAGTCTGACTAGCTTGGTCTGCAAAGCTATGGAAAGGATCATCATGGACCTCATAAATAAAGATATTGGGGACCTACAGACACTGGATCCTACCCAGTTCGGCTTTGTTAAGGGCAGATCCTGTCTCTTAAACCTAGTCGATTTCTTTGAAACAGTCACCAAGGCCATTGATGAGGGGAAGGTGGTCCACACAGCCAACTTGGACCTCACAAAAGCCTTCGATACAATACCCCACTCGGGCATTATAGATAAGCTCACCAGCTTAAATATAAACCCCTATGTCACTAGATGAGTTGCAAACTGGCTCAAGGACAGAACCCACATGGTTAGAATTGCTGGAGCCATGTCAGACTCCAAACCAGTTAGAAGTGGCGTCCCACAAGGCTCAGTCCTGGGACCTCTCTTGTTCAGTATATATTTCTCGGAGGTACAGGCCAACACGGAAGGACTGTGGCTGACCAAGTTCGCAGATGACTGCAAACTGGGCGCCATAATTGACTCTCCAGCTGACACAAGCATCCTCCAAAAGGGCCTCATAGAAACAGACAACTGGTGCCAGAGCCATGGCCTCAAGCTAAACGCCAAAAGTGTATAGTCATCCCCTTTGGCAAAAACAAAGTGCCACAAATTACCACATAGGTGGTAATCCATTAAGTACAGAAGAAGTAATTAGGGACCTGGGGACCCAAGTTGATAGCAATCTCTCATTTGACAACCACGTGGCCAAAGTGGTTAGAAAAACATTTTATATAGCCCACCTAATCATGAAGGAATTCACATCTAGATCAGGGGAGGTCATCGTGCCTCTTTACTCATCCCTCATCAGGCCCATAATTGAGTACAATGCCCCTTTTGGGATGTACCTTACCAGACACCTGCAGCAACTGGAAAGACCCCAAAAGTACCTCACCAAGAGGATCAAAGGGCTCAAACAGATCAAACAGATGCCATATGCTGCCCGGTTAAAGAAACTCCAGCTCTACTCAGTGACATACCGCCTGCTTAGAGGCGATCTGTGCCTGACGTATAAAGCCATGTCCAACCCGGAATTAATGGACATGCTGCACCTCAGAAAATCCAAATCCCAAGGGGCGTGGCCAAGGATGAACACAGGATAGCAGCAGATTTCTTCAGCTCCACCAATTTCATTACACTGACAGGAATTAATTACTTAAAAAAATAATTTTTGAAGTAATTTTCTTTCTAAATACGTTTGTTTTATATAGTTCTTGAACTATATCTAAAAAAGAAAGGAAATCTTAACAATATTCCTGTCAGAAATCACTGTGGAAATTTTCCTGTCAGTTTATCAGTCTGAAATGAGTTCCAGTAAGACAAATTCTCAAGTCTCCAGCATCAAGAAAGAACTTCAGTCTCTGATAATTATAATCCAGCAATTTACTGATAAAATGGATAAAATGGATACTAAAATAGACACCTTCATAGAAAAAACTACAAAACAAATAGACCTGTTACATACAGACCTGCAACAACAGAAGAACCAGATGACAGGCATAGAAGAAGCTGTGAATGACATGGAAAATAGAATCCAAGAAGAGGAAATCAACATTGAGTTTCTGCTGAAACAAAATACACATTTACAAACAACGCTGGATGACCTGGAAAATAGATCTAGGTGCAATAACATTAGGATTTTTGGACTGCCAGAAAATATTGAAGGTAACAATATTACTTCTTTTTTAACAACTTGGCTCCCTAAAACTTTAGACTTACCAGAAGCATTCTCTTTTGGTATCGAAGAGCACATAGATCTATAGCTAATACTAACTCTAACAAAAATATCCTAGATCAGTTATAGTTAGATTTCTATCATCTTTTGATAAAGAGATGGTTCTTAAATCTGCTTGGGCTAAAGCTCCTGTTAAGATTAATGAGACAACTGTGCATTTTGACAATGACTATTCTTCCATGGTAATAGCTAAAAGAAAAGTTTTTCTGCCACTAATAAGGGAGCTTACAAAAGCACAGTTTAAAACATACCTTCTGTTTCCTGCCAAGCTTAAAATCTTCCTTCCTGATGGTCCTAAGGTTTTCGATGATTTAGACTCTGCTTTACTGTTTGTCAAAGAAAAAGGATTTTGGATAAAATAGAAGAAATGGAATGGGCTAGTTCTTCATTAAAGAGATTGGCAACTGAAGCTTCGTGGAAGACTTCAGAGAAGAAGAAGAGACTAAAAACAAATGATTTGTTATATGTTTTTTCTCTCTCATCATTTTAGTTCATTATTAATCTTTTTGAATATAGTTCCTGCATTTCCAGAAAGCCACAAATATTTTGGAAAAGATTTAATCAAAGTTATTCTCTATGTGCAAAGAAATGTTTTGTTTCATAACCAGTCAAAATACCTGAAGATTTAATGGCAAGCTGTGATTCAATTTGTTTCTCTTTCTGAAAAGAAGTAAGGTTAGTAATTTGATACATTTTTTTATCTTTACCTTTTTTTTTCCTTCTCCTTTTATTTTCTTTGTTTAAACAATGACATTCTATTTAGATTATGTAGTGGGTAAAGGGTGGGGGAGGGCAGGGAGAGAACAGTAATGAAAATATCATTAATAGAATAATAACATATTTATTCCTTGTAAAAGTTTTTATAAGTTCTTCAAATGCTATTTCTAATTATACTTTCTTGATTATACTGCTTATGCCTGTTTGTAAATAATCTGTTATGCTTTAACTAATAATAATCAGAACTAAATAAGAGTAAATAATATGTTTTATTTTAACTCTATTAATATAAACAGTAAGTAACATTCCATTGTATATACTTCTTACAGCTTTCTCTTACATTTTTTTATTTCTGCCTCACTCCCTTTTATTTTCTACTCTCTTTTCTTTTCTTTATTAATATATAGAAATGCTTTTGATTGTGTGGGCACAGTGAATAATAGGATTTGTATGAAAATTGAGTTGGGAGAAGAATGTTGAGTTTTATTGCTTGTTGGTAATTTTGGGCTTAATTTCACTTACATAGAGGCTGTAATGATCTGTGGAATACATTGTGAAGGTTTTGTCATGTTTAGATGCATTTACACTGCTAAATGAATGTTTGTCACTAGTTTTTAATAAGTTTCCCGCCAAAATGTTAAGAGAGACAATCTGAGATGTGGGCTGTCTCATGCACAGTGTTCATGAGTTACTTCAGAAGCTTCAGCTCACAGAATTCTCACAGAGAAACTGAAAGCAGTTAGTATAACCTTTGACATAGTTATCACACTGACGCACCACAGATTCAGGAAAATACTCTATTCATAAAATATGTCAGTTATAATGTTTTGTTTCATAACCAGTCAAAATATCTGAAGATTTAATGGCAAGCTGTGATTCAATTTGT
>NC_056732.1:645549406-645636906 GCF_019279795.1 Protopterus annectens
GTGTATGTATGTGTGTGTGTGTGTCTGTGTGTATGTGTGTGATGGCTTTTTTTTTTTTTAATAATGCAAGTGTTTCTGAGAATTTGCATAACTATGCAATATGATTTATAATAACTTTTATGAATACAATATTTTACTCTATTGACAATAATGAGTTTAAGTAAATGCTCATATACAAACAATTCAAGATTTTTTTTTGGAAGCTGTTAATAGTATTCACATGACAGAAAATAGATGTATCTTAATATATGTAATGTCTGAATCATATTAGCCAAAGTTTTTGATTTAAATGAATGTTAGAACCTAATTTTCTCTCCTCTTGATTTCTAACATCAAGATTATTTGAATGCTATTTGAATACAAGTGTTATATATTACATAGATCTATATAGTAGTATGAACAGTTTTAAAAAAAAAAAAAGTTTATTTTAGTTTATATGATGCTGTTTTACCAAATGTGTAGTTTTGTCTTGATAGATAATTGAATTGAAAACTGTTAACCTCAGTTAAATATAAGTAGTATTAAATTGATAAGGTGGTAGCTGAGGTACTGCTGCTTAGGGTAGGGGGTTAACTTGAGTAGTAAATACTACTCTAAGTTGGAGTTTTCAACTCCAGGCTGGATGCAAGGTTTAATCCTTACATTATTTTCACTTGTTCATTGTTATATGTATATAGTTTTGACATCCACAATATATTTTGTACACTCATTGTCGCTACAAACAAAATTGAATCCTATACAAAATCCCATAAGAGATTTAATAAATACAGCTATATTTAAAGGTACACCTAAAAGAGGAGATGTAACATTATTTATCTTGTTATTTGTTATTTCGATCATAAGATTCTTGAGTTTTAAAAATGCCAAATGACATCTTTAAAAGGAATTTCTTTAAACATTAATGGATTGAATAATCCGTGTAAAAGGGCAAGCCTAATAAGATACATTAATTTACACAAGGCCAATCTAGTCTTCCTGCAAGAAACCCATCTCTTGAAAAAGATATTGATAAACTAGCCACTAATAAGTATACAGTATTGGTTAGTTCAGAGCACACTCAGAAAAAAAGAGGAGTGGCTATTTTATGGAATAAAAGTATGCCCATTCCTAAAACCATTAAGTCTTTTCAGGATGACAAAGGAATGTTTTGTATGGTTACAATACAAATTAATGGGAAGACTTACACTTTAATTAATGTATATTGGATACCTGGAATTGGGATTAATACAGTGAAACATCATATTGATAAGATCATATCATTCTCTATAGGGGATATTATTTTAGCTGGGGATTTTAATTGTATACTACATGAAAGTGATACTACCACTATAAGGAAAAGAAGAATTACATCTAATGCAAAACATTTAAATGATTTTGCTAATTCTTATCATTTGAATGATATTAATAATCAGATAGATTCAAAATCATTACCATACACCTTTTTTTCTAACAGATACAAAACTTATTCAAAAATAGATAAGGTCTTTATTTCTAACCAGATGGTAACAGATTTAATTAATTCCAAAATCATTTCATGTCCTATATCTGATCATAACTCAATTGTTTTTGAATTCATGATAAAAATACTCATAATGTTCAGATCAAAAGGATACCAGCATACTTAACTCAGCTAAAAGACTATAAAGAATATATACTTTCAGAAGTACAACATTTTCTAGACATAAATAATACTCCTGAAGTCTCCATTGTCTATGTTTGGGATGCCTTAAAATCATATCTATATGGACAAAGTATCAGATGGTATAATAATAAAAGGAAATCTTGGGATAAGGAATTGTTAGATATTCAAAGTAAATTAGACTCTTATAAACATAATAATAAAGAAAATATTATGGACAAGAAAGTTATTGAAGAAATAAACAAACTAAATGAGAAATACAAAGAAATTTTAACTCATAAAGTTAAAATAACTTTAGAGAAATATAAGTTTTTGTCTTATTCAATAAGCCCCAAATACTTACATAGACTTAAAAATAAAACAAAAAGATTGAATAAAGAAAACCATATCAAAGAAATCTTTTCTCTAAGGAAAAAGAAGAATGTTTCTAGTATACCAGAAATACTGGATGAATTTAGAAATCACTTTCACAAGATTAACCATAACAACATTGACATGGAACCTAAAGATAAAATAAAGGAGTTTATAACCACAAACATGAATAAAAAGCTTAATAAACAACATATTAAACTATTGGACAAGAGTATTTCATATACAGAAGTTATTACACAAATAAATAAGCTTAAATCAAACAAAGCACCGGGTAATGATGGTATTATACCAGAGATATATAAAATCCTTTCTAAAACTACATATTCATTAATACATAAGGTTTTTATTTTGGCCCAAACTGAGTTAATAACCCCCCATCTTGGCAATATACATTTATTTCACCAATTTTAAAACCTAATAAAGATCCAACTAGATGTTCTTCATATCGACCCATCTCATTACTTAATGTTGATTATAAAATGTTTATGAGTATTTTTGCTGATAGATTGAAGACAATCATCCCGGCATTATAGATATAGATCAGACGGGCTTCATTGTAAATAGAAATACTTTTGATAATATAAGAAGAACTTTAACATTAATTGATTTTGCAAATAGGAAAAAGAAAGATTTAACACTTATTAGTCTTGATATAGGTTCAGCATTTGATTCAGTAAGTTGGGACTATCTGTTTACCTTACTGAAATGCACAAACTTCTCTGATGCATTTGTAAATTTAATTGAGCATTTATACAAAGGAACGCTGGCTTATATTAAGGTAGGAACATATGTTTCACAAAAATACCCATTCTTAAAGGTACAAAGCAAGGATGTCCACTTTCTCCACTATTATTCACTTTGGTAATGGAGCCTTGGGCTAATTTGATTAGAAACAGTACTGACATAGAGGGTTTTGAAATAGGAAAATACAACATCAAAAATTCAACTTTTGCAGATGATGTTCTAATTACATCAGCAGGATCTAATTCTTCTATGCAGTCTTTATTTGATAAAATGATGAATTTTAAAAGTATTTCTGGTTTAATATTCAATGAAGAAAAAACTAAAATACTACTTATATATACACGAAAAAATATTCTCATTAGTGATTTTACTAAATATGTACCCAATTCAGGTCAGATAACTTATTTAGGTATAATACTATCTAAAGATATTAAATCTATTATATATAATAACTATAATACCTGTTTTCTTAATATACAAAATCTTTTAATACCTGGAATAATATGTTTTTACTATGGAGGAGAGACTTACAATTATTAAAATGATAATATTCCCCAAGATTTTATACTTAATACAATCAATAATACTTTCACCTACAAAAATAATTATCAAGAAACTGAATACACTAATGTTAAATTTCTTATGGGCACCTAATAGACATAGGATTGCATTAAAGAAACATACTAATAGCTGGTCTCAAGGGGGTATTTCTTTTCCAGACTTTAATTTATATATTATCTCTTCTATTATAAAAGTTATTACTTTATTAATAGATCAGTCATATATCGCAAAATGGAAAGATTATTGGGAGCTAATTAGTATGCACTTCATGAAAATCTCCTTAACACATAAAATATGATTGTAAATAACTCCATGTTGTGGTTGCTAAAGGAATTTTGTACTTCACCTATTACACCTAAACATATGGTTTGTTACCCATTAAATATTATTATTAGTTATTGTAACTTTATATTCATGCACCCTAAGTATAGGGAATGGAATTTTATTGTATTCCCTATAATGTATACTCAGGGTATGCTTATGTCATCTACTTCTGAAGGAGCTCATTTAGCTATAGATAATGATCTAAAGTACTGGTATCAGCTGATATCTGATAATAAAGTTAAAAATCTAGATTTCTTAAGACAAGAATTTGATCTAAGAGAAACTTGCTGGTTAGAGGTTCAGATCTTTAGACAACATCTCATTGATAGAATAGATCTAATGTCTATAACAGTTAAAGAATCTATTCCAAAACTGATTGATTACTTGATATTAAATTTACAGCATAAAGTTTCTGATAAAGGTAAACTTTCATATATACATAAAATTATCAGACAAGAAACTTTTACAGTGTAGATTCATACTGGAATTATTTCACCTCTATTAATGGGGACCCACCAACTCAACAAGATAAACAATATATATTGGAATCTGCTTATAGAACTACATCTTCCATTGTCTGGAGACTTTATACATGGAAATTTTTACATAGATCTTTTATACACCTTTGATGATGAATAAAATAAATAATAAAGATAATCTATGTAAGAGATGTAATGTAAAATTAATGCTGACTGGGCTCATATGTTTTATGACTGTATGAAGTTGAAAGAATACTGGAAGTCAATTAATGAATTTTGCAGGCTCTTTTTACAGATAATTTCATTATTTCTAAGTCTCTTATATTATTCAACACACCTGTACCTCAATGTGTTAAAAAGATTAAGCTTCCCTTGTTATGGTCTATCCTAGCAGTGGCCAGGAAAATAATAACTAGAAATTGGATTTCAGATATACCTCCTTCGTTCAATGAATTTAAAAATGTTATGAATATAATGTGCCATATGGAAATAAGCACAATTAGAATGAGAACAACTAGAAAAACATCATATTATATTGTATGGGATAATTTACAAAATTTGTTAAAAAAATTCTAATTTCAATAGCACGGTATTTTAGTTTAATTAATTGATCTGATTGTAGTGGATGTCTTTGTAAATACTTTAGTTGTTTTGTTGAATATTATAATAATACCTATTTTTAATTACTTGTATAAAATTGTTATGATATTTCTCTTATATGTTAAAACAATAAACCTGTTTTGAAAAAAAGAAAATCCAAATCCCATCGAGCTACACACTCGAGAGACTTGAACCTCAGCACTGAAATAAATAGGACATGCTGGAGGGACATATTCATATCCCAGAGGCTCCCTTCACTCTGGAATAAAATCCCAGTCCAGGTTAGGCAGAGTCCCTCATTGACTCTCTTCAAGAGGAATCTTGATGAGTGGATGGGAGATCATAGGATTACCCCAGATATCACTTCTGTGTCACTGTTAGACAGAGGCACAGTATACTAACCTCGAAAAAGGGCATAGCAAAATTAATTTAAAATGGGTGGTGAAAGCCAAACACCCTCTGGCTAGGCTTATAAATGCCCTAGGGCAGATAGCCTAGTATGAACCTATGAACCTATGAACCTATTGCTCCACATAACCTTTTGACACAGTAAACTATGCTGCCCAGTTTTCACTTCAGCAGTCTGACCATGTATGCACAAGCACTTCCTTGATGCATGACTTACAAAGCCATGTCTGACCCAGATCTGTTAGCAATGCTACATCTAAAGAAATCCCAATCCCTCCACACCACACACTCCAGAGACCTCAAACTCATTACCACAATGAACAGAACATGCTGGAGGGACAGGTTCATAAGCCAGAGACTGCCCATGTTCCAGAATATAATTCCCATACATGTTAAGCAGAGCACATCATTAGCCCTCTTCAAGAGAAATCTTGATGAGTGGATGGGAAATAGAAAGTTCACCCTGGGGATCACTCCAGTGGCTGTACTTGATAGAGGCACTGGGAATTAACAATGGGTGGCACAATGCCAGGGCACTTCTATGGGTTAGGCTTGTAAAGAACCCAGGGCCATTAGCCTAGTACACACCTATGAACCTATGGACAATGAAGCATTTCCTCAAGCAATATCTTCATTAGTATGTGTAGGTATACACATGCACCAGCATGAGACATTCACCCAAGTAACACCTTCAGTAAAATACCGAGGTATGCACAATCACCTAAAATGAGACCTTTCACTAAATGACCGTTGTTTAACATTTGCTAGTATGATCAAAATACATGAAGTTATCTCCTCAAAGAGACCAGTCGCCATTGCAGCCCCCCCCCCCCCCCCCGGTTCAGTGCTGGGACCTGTCCTGCTTGGCATTTACTTCTCTGAAGTAAAAATAACAATCGCTAAAGGGTTCTGGCTGACATGTTTGCAGAAGACTACAAGGTAAGAGCACTATTAAATCCTCAAATTATTTAGCCATTCTGCAGTAAGGTTTGTCCCAAACAGGTAAATGGTGCTAGAACCATGGCCTGAAACTACATGTCAAAAATGTATCATCTTATCCTTTGAGAAACGTGTCTACCCTGAGGAACTACCATACTGACAATACCCTCCAAAAAGCTGACCCAGTTGTTCGGAATTTAGGAACTTATTTTGACAGTCACATAACTTTTGACCACAGCTTATAAACAAATGGACTGTGACTAGACCTACAAATGTCACTGTCCCTCTTTACTCATTAAGTCAATCATTGAGCATAATGCCCTCTTTGGCATGTATCTGTACAGAAGTATGCAACAACTGGAATACCCACAGAAATACCTTAATAAAAGATTAAAAAGCCAAAATAATATGTCTTGCATGGACCTCCTCAAAGTTCTGTCACCATACTTGATATCCTACAGACTGCTAAGAGGCGATGTGTGAATATCATACCAGTCTTCCTCCAAACCAATAATGATGGACCTACTGCACAACAGCAAGTCAAATAATATCAGAAATACTTGGTCCAGGGATCTAAACCTGCAAAAACACATTCATTCAGTAGTGAAAACACAAAGCTCAAACAGGCCTATTATCGCCAGTATCCTTACCATGTACATAACCCGCATTACAGCCATCAACAGGAGTTGAAAAACAACTCAAAAAGGAACACATAAGTGCATACCATCCATCACGTGGGAAAATAACATCTGCAACTACAATTCATCCAGTTATAGGTGTTTACTAGGCTAACTACCACAAGGGCCTTTTTAAGCCTAGCCAAGCATCCCAAATGTATGACAAGTTATGATACCCTTGATAAGTGTAAGCATGGGCCTGGGAGATGAACCGTCTAAAGGTTACCTGTGTATATTAGAGACATAGGTACCAAAAGCAAGGATGAATTTCTGGTTTTGCATCCAATTGTCCAAGCTGCACTTGAATTGGGTTAGGGAAGAACTCTGCTTCACATGGATGGGGAGCCTGTTGCATAGATGGGGTAATCTCTGGGATACATAGCGCTCTGTCCAGCAGGTCCTATTTATATCACATAACAAAACAGCACCAGAATTAACCATTCTAAAGACTTAAATCTTGCCTGTGATATAAACAGAACCTGCTGGAGAGACAAGTATGTAACAGGCTTTTTCTCATTATTGTAGTGCACTCTGAGATAAGTGCAAGGCTCCCAAACATGTACAAGGTGCCAGTGAGTGACTCCACTGCTGCCCCCCAATGCAAAACTTGGAACAGGGTGACTTGCCAGATTATGCATGCAAGGGGTGCCCATTTGTGGATGGAGCAGTTCTCACACATTATACAGTAAGGTATTTAACACTGCACAACCACCCATACAATAATCATACCACTCGCAACCCCCTCTTACAAAACACATTTTCAAAGTGTATAACAGTGCTAACTAGCATAACACTTCAGAGGGGGTGGTATCAGGATGCAATAGGCCTCTAGTATCAGTACTAAGTAATTCACAGCAAAAATCAGAGTGATTGGCACACTTTTATGCCTTTGTGTATTATAATCTAAATCCATTTATAGCATGATTCCCGCCCAAAATGAAGAATGAAATGCAAATCGCCGCTGACTTATTAATGGAACCACTACCCACCTCAAAGGAAAATACAGGAATACAAATTCTAATGTTATGAATATACTTTACTCAGAATATAACCATCAGTGTCAGTCTCAGTGCTGTCAATCTTATTAGAATGATGGCAAGACAGGGTCAACTGACAACTACAAATGTGCAAGATGAACACTTCTAAGATAACAGTAGCTTATAAATTCCTGTCCCTCAAATACCCTAGTTGGGAAAAGGACATTATTCTTATGGGAAATCTTAGCTAGGCTTAGAAACCCCCCTCCTCTCGTGTTAGCCTAGCACTAATATGAATATGTGATTAACAGACAATGCAGTCCCCTCTTATTGCGGGAAGACCCCCTTGGCAAAACCCAACATACAACTAAAGTTGCAACCATGAAATGCAATTCAAAAGTCACCACATTGAAAAACCGAGCCTAAACAAGACAGATGCTACGAAATTCTGAGCTTGAATTTACATGATGAGAATTCGTCTTTCACATGAACTCCTCTAAGTAGTTATAATCAGAAATAAAAGTTTAGAATGCATCAAAGTGAAACTCTTACAAAATTAAAAACACTATGTGAACGATAAAGCAAATCCCACACACTCCTCATGCTCACATTTCAAAATATCATTTTCCAGAAATAGTTAGAGGCTACTTGCAAAGTCTATTAGTCTGACATGTTTATGTTGCCCTAAGTAAAAGTTTAAATAGTATAATTATGCAGATAAAATGTACAGTTGTTTTAAGCAATAGCCTCTTACAGGGCTCATATTTGACTGCTGTTTTTAATCTCAAACTTTTACTAATGTTTTTAATACCAAAATTTGAACACTGGATAGATTTTGAATACTGCTTTTTTTTTTTCATTTCTAAATGTGTACATTAAATACATGCACCAGCATTTAGGGTATGCTTTACATGGCTACATTTAAGCTTGCTTTATGTCTATGTACATTAAATACATGCACTAGCATTTAGGGTATACTTTACATGCCTATATTTAATCTTGATTTATGTCTACAATAACATTACTGCAGCCAACTTAATTAAGCATGGTGCACATTACGCTGTCTAATTACAAGGTCTTAAAGCAGATATTTATGGTTTGTTACAGTAGACCCCAGGGCAGTTACTATTGCTGCCAAACTGCCAATTTTTAATTTCTCCAAATGTTTTTGGTTTCTAATACCATGATGGGAATGGACCCCATTCCTAAGTCAAAGTACAATTAAAGTTCATGGAATTAGTACTTTTTCACTCTTTGATGTCAGCCAAAAGTACTCATCATAGCACCCGCAATGTGCCCAGTAATGACTTTTTCAGCAGTTCGTATGGAGTTACATGTATTGGTAGCAAGTCTAAATATGTCTGTAGACTCTTTTTTATAAGACCCGTTGCTGCTACAAACACTGAAACTATCTGTGTATCTTTCCTCCACATTGCTCTTCCTTCTGCTTGCAAATTCTGATCTTTTATAACTTTGTGTTCTCTGTACGCAGGATACTGTAGTCACTGGGTGTGGTGATTTCAATGATCGATGCTATTTTTGTCTTATTTTCTTGGACCACTATATCCAATTTTCTAGCATCTATATTTTCAACTGTTGGTAATGGATGATCCCATGTGATGTAGACTTCATCATTTTCTGTGTAGCTTTGTGGTCCATGTTTCCAGTATTTTTCAGCCACTTCAGTACCATAATGTTTGCACAATTCCCAGAGCAACAGTCTTGCCACATTATTATGCCTTTCAGGATACAGTTCTTCTGCCATTAGTATGCCACAACTAGCAATGAGGTGTGCGACCGTTTCCAATTCGGTTTTACAAAACCTACATTGGTCTGTTTCTTCCACATGTTCAATGGACTTTGAAACCAGTGTGTACATAGCCCACTATCTTGGGCCGCCAAAATTAAACTTTCATCTCTTGGTCTAAATTCACCTCTCCTTAACCATTCCTGCATTCGATCCTGATCAACATGAGGTTCTTCCAGGAGCTTTCTATACTTGCAACTATATTAATGCAGTTTCCACTTTTCTTGCCTTCTCATCTGGTCCTTCACCTTATAGTCTTTCTTTTGTTTTTTTGTTTTTTGACACATTCAGTTGCTGCCTGATTTTTATCTACTTCTGGTTTGATTTCCATTCCTGCTTAACGCCAATATGCTTTTGCTAGGTTAAGCAGAGAAGTCATCTTAGATTTATTCTCATGTTTCACTATGTTTGGATCTTGAGAGGTCAGCAGATTTGTGTGGAGTGCCATGATTGCTAATCTATACATGTAATCATTTTCAAGGAGGCCCATCTCTTCTTCGGAATGGGGAATATACTGTATAATCTTGCTATGCACTGATTTTTATAGATCATTTGGTAAGCATGAAGCATCATTCTTGTTTTAATATCTAATCTATGCAACATGCTACGGGGCAACCAGTTGCTCCAAAACTATAGGGTAGGACAGGAAGAACAAATTGGTTTATAGCTTGGATTTTGTTCCTATATGTCAACGTTGTTTTTTCTTTTTCCTTACTAAGTTTTATTCCCATGTGTTCATGTCTTATTGCTGATCCTTCATCAATTCCCAAGTATTTATTCACTCCCTCTTGCTCAAGTTCTTTTATATCACATTCTTTTCCCAAACTGATGTTTTCATGGTGCTGCAGTTTTCCTGCTTTAAAGGTTGCTTTTGCACATTTATCAAGACCGAATGCAATTCTAATATCATCTGAAAAAGTTTTGACAACCTACAGCTGTGTTTTCAGTTCCTCATCTGATGAGTTATACAGTTTTAAATCATCGACAAAGAGAAAATGAGAAGTCTTTAGACTTTGTTGTTCACTAGAAGCCAAATTATAGCCATGACCTAAGCTGTTAATTAGAAAGCTTTTTGGGTTAAGGGCAAGGCAGAATAGCAACGGGGATAGAGAGTCACTCTGGAATATCCCCCTTTAAATTTTTATCCCTGGGAGACACTATGTGAGATATCAATTTTCTTTGTAAACATATTTTCTTCCAATAGCTTTATCGATTAGCCAGATGATACAGGCACATTCCTTCTGTGTTTGTGTCATTATTTCATTTTCCTTTAAATCGGTGCATAGGTTACTGTAACAGAGACATTTATATATGTGCTATAGTAATGATACACAAATGTTTCTGATGTCATAGTATGTTACTAATTATGCTGTTATAGTCTCCTAATGGCAATTTGACTGGAAATAGTTAACTATTGTATAGTCATGCCTTAAAATGTCAGTAGCATATGAATGCATGAGAAACACAAA
The DNA here is from genome assembly GCF_019279795.1 of Protopterus annectens. NCBI lineage: Eukaryota > Metazoa > Chordata > Ceratodontiformes > Protopteridae > Protopterus > Protopterus annectens. The sequence goes on from NC_056732.1 coordinate 645,560,403, forward strand.
GAGGAAATTACACAGTAGCTAGTTTTGTTCTCATGTAATCTTTCTTACACTAAATACTACCCTGTTTCCACAATCCCTGAAGACGTATCAAGATATTCTACACAAATAGCCAAGGTTAATTCAGAGGGACAGTAGCAAAGGTGGCAGAGTGGCTGTATTTTACTTTTTTTTCGTCCTCATCTTACCTCACTCATAAAAGAGAGGAATAAGGACAATTTTTAGTTTAACATAATGTCTTATCTCTCTGCTATTATTTTTTCCAGCAAAAGACCCATTCTTGACTGTATAAACTGCTTCCCCATCATATACCTGTAATTTGAAGCAAGATCACACTGAAGAACCACTTGCTCTTCAGACTAGAAAAGAACTGCAATCAGAAAGAACGAATTAAAGTATGAATAAAATACAGCCACTCTGCCACCTTTGCTACTGTCCCTCTGAATTAACCTTCGCTATTTTCTTCTGATTTTTTGTTAAGTTTTACTGCTTTGCTGCCTACTTTTTGGCATTTTCCGGCTTGCTAAAGTTTATATCTGTAACAGTAACAGTACTTGGAACACATCTAGAGCCTGTTTACTGCATTTCCTGTGTTGCACTTAATTTAAAATCGTTTTTTTTCTCTAAAAACTGCATTTTACCTGATTTTGGCCTAGCACTCAAGTGTGGGGTCATTTATTGCACTGTTGTGATTATTTTGCTGCTAGTGTATCTCTGCTACCTTTAAACTACAACAAAAAGAAAAAACAACAAAAAAATCTTGCTTTTTTCCCACTTTCTGAAAGTTAAGAAAGTTCAGTTACAGATTTGCTGGTCTGAACTGTGTGGAAGTTTCTAGAAGGCCAGTGCTTGCTTGGGCTAAAGGGAAGTCTCTGTGTTCACCAGTGGGAGTGGTTAACACTGAACTGCCTGTCCCTGGAGGAGTGGTTACTACCTGGAAGCTGTAGTTTTATTGGCCATTTTGGGTCATTTCTAAACTCCTTGATCTCTTTCTCTTAAAACCAGGCTGCCTCGTGGTTTTGGCGTCTGTTCAGACTTGCTAGTTGTTGCTGAAGCACCTACCAAGAGGAGAAAACGCTGAGAGAAGAAAAGGAGCCACTTTTGTGATTTTAAGTATTTTCTTCTGATTTTTTGTTAAGTTTTACTGCTTTGCTGCCTACTTTTTGGCATTTTCCAGCTTGCTAAAGTTTATATCTGTAACAGTAACAGTACTTGGAACACATCTAGAGCCTGTTTACTGCATTTCCTGTGTTGCATTAATTTAAAATAGTTTTTTTTTATAAAAACTGCATTTTACCTGATTTTTGCCTAGCACTCAAGTGTGGGGTCATTTATTGCACTGTTGTGATTATTTTGCTGCTTGTGTATCTCTGCTACCTTTAAACTACAACAAAAAGAAAAAAAAACAAAAAAATCTTGCTTTTTTCCCACTTTCTGAAAGTTAAGAAAGTTCAGTTACAGATTTGCTGTTCTGAACTGTTTGGAAGTTTCTAGAAGGCCAGTGCTTGCTTGGGCTAAAGGGAAGTCTCTGTGTTCACCAGTGGGAGTGGTTAACACTGAACAGCCTGCCTGTCCCTGGAGGAGTGGTTACTACCTAGAAGCTGTAGTTTTATTGGCCATTTTGGGTCAATTCTAAACTCCTTGATCTATCTCTCTTAAAACCCTACAACTCTCTTTTTGTGCGGTTTTGCGCACTGAGCAGCGTCGGGCAGTGCCGCCTAAACAGGTTTAAACTATTCCAGGCTCCACAAAGTCTGCTCTTCACTTTTTCCCTTAGAACTGTTCAAACTCTCAAAGTAATCACTCTATTCTCTTTCTAAAGCCCTGCGCTTGTTCAGCTCTTATAAGGAAATACTAACTAACTGAAGCACTACACCCTCATTGACTTCTCATAAGTATTAGACTCCCGATTGGTCCTTCCTGATCAAGTGAAAAATCAGTTCCCTTCCCTAATCTGATCAGTAAAAAAAACAGTTCCCTATACTAATCTGGTATGTCCAAGGGTCACTTTCAAGGTTACTCTCCAGTCCAGCTGGCGAATCTGGGAATTTTGAGGCAATGTTACAATTGCCTTATGTACACAGACAGCCCTCTCCTCCTTCCAACAAACTCTAATACATGTGAGAGATGCAGTTACACAGCCAAACTGGAGGCAGAGCTCTCTCAACCCAAGACTGGCACAGTCAGTCAGGAGGAAAAGGTAACCAACCACACCACAAATCCAGTCTCACACAGACCTATTGCATCTGCATACCCAACACATAAACACACAAAAACATACTCGGAGGCTCTAAATAAAAATCTACCTAAACAGCAAAGACCTCCTAAGCAGATATCCAAGCAAAAGCCACCCCTCAACAATACCCACAAATCACATATCTCACAAAATCAGTGTGCCTCACAGTCACAGCCCATAAGGCCAAACAACACACCAAATACACTTGTTATAGGGGACTTTATTGTCCGGCACACTGACGTCCCACTCACCAGACTGAACAAGGAGAAGGTCACTGTAAGCTGCCTGTCGGGTACCAGGATCTGCCACATAACGCAAGCACTCAGGTCACTCCAAAGCAAGTACAAGTATGACTCTGTCATTGTCCATGCTGGTGTGAATGACCTGAGACGTACCTCCCTGGACTACATGAAAAGAGACATAGAGGAGCTCTCTGACCATGTAGCCCAGTCTGGTACGTCCCTGACCTTGAGTAGCATCTTACCCTCACCAAGAATGATGCCACAGTATAAAGACAAAATGATCAGTTTCAACAATTGGCTAAAGTATTGGTGTCATTCAAAGGGGATCCAGTGTCTGTCAGCCTGGGATGACATGCCCAACAAGCCACGTTGCTTCACTAGGGATGGCTTGCACCTGTCACCCTTAGGCTTTCGTATACTGGCCAAGGCTCTTGCCACCCCCATAGTGCCTTTATTAGGCAAGGCTCAAAAGACAAACCCACCTCCATAGACAACCCAAAGATAAAAAAACTAAAGGTAATGCTACTCAATGCCAGAAGTCTAAACCTCAAGATGCACGCACTCGAGACTCTCCTCAGTATGGAGAAAATCGATGTCTGTGCAGTAACAGAAACCTGGTTCAAGGCTCCTGAGAGCACCCCAGCACTACCAGGTTATAACTCATACCATGTGTTTCGGCCCCAAAACTCAGACCGAAGCACAAAAGGAGGGGGAGTATCTCTATTCATTAAAGATACCTACACCTTCAGGTTAGTGGCACTGCACGAAGCATCGGAAACCATCCATGTGCAACTAACAGCGGGCAAAACTGCCTTTCAGTTTGTAGCCTGCTACAGAACACCCTCCCTATTACAGGAACCCCACTTGGCATTCCTGAGAACACTGAAGAATATGAAGGTCTCTCCAAACACTATGTTATTGGGTGACTTCAACTACCCAAACACTGACTGGGAAAACTACTCAAGCCCAAACACCCTCGCCCAATGGTTCCTTGAATTTATAAACTCTAACGCAATGGAACAACTTGTCACCACTCCCACAAGAGGGAACAACATATTGGACCTGGTCATCACCAACATGGGGACTCTATGTTCCACACCAGAGGTAAACCCCTCATTGGTAAGATCAGACCATAAACAAATTTCCCTGGACATCCATATCCCGTCCCCACCCCAGCCAAGGAAATCACTGTAAAGAACTTCTCAAAAGCCAACTTTGCACTTCTCAAAACTGAGGTGGAATCCTTCAAAGCCCCTGGGCCAGAGGATAATACAGCCCAATCCGCGGAATCCTTTACAAATGCATTCTATGAGCACCTGCAGGAATGCATGGATCGTGCTATCCCAAATAAAACCAAGACTCACTCCTCCAAAAACAGGAGACCGGTCTGGTGGACCCTGGCCATAAATAAGCTATACAACAGAAGGAGGAAGCTACTACATGACAGACCAAAATCCCAAAAAGGGAAGGCATCTCTGATCAGTATTAGCAAGAAACTTCGATCCCTCATAAAATCATCAAAGGCCAGTTTCGAAAGAAAAATTGCCCTAGACACTAAAGATAATCACAAGGCCTTCTTTAGTTATATCAGAAACATGGGCGGAAACTCCCAGATATGCTCTGAATTGTTGCATAATGGTACAAAATATACCGAACCTACAGACATAGCCAACATCCTGGCAGACAGATTCAGCGCAAACTTCTCCCCCTTCCCCCCCAAAGGAGCAAACGCCTATCCCAACTGAATGTAACCTCCCTGACATCACAGATGCACAGGTGAAAGCTGCCCTCTCCAAAGCATAAAACACAGCATCTATGGGACTGGACGGTGTCCCAGGCTGTGTCTTACACGAGCTCCAAGAAGAACTGAACCCTCACATTAAGTCACTGTTCAAACTTAGCCTTACTACAGGATATGTACCCAAAGAATGGCGTACAGCTACAGTGGTCCACTCCACAAATGTGGTGCCACAACGGACCCCGGAAACTATCGCCCCATAAGCCTGACTAGTCTGGTCTGTAAAGCTATGGAGCATATTATCATGGAACTCATAAACAAAGACATTGGGAGCCTCCAGACACTGGACCCTACCCAATTCGGCTTTGTTAAGGGCAGATCTTGCCTCTTAAACCTAGTTGATTTCTTTGAAACAGTTACCAAAACCATAGATGAGGGCAAGGTAGTCCACACAGCCTACCTGGATCTAGCAAAAGCCTTCGACACAATACTCCACTCGGGCATCATAAATAAGCTTACCAGCTTAAATATCAACCCCTATATCACAAGATGGGTTGCAAACTGGCTCAGAGATAGAACCCACATGGTCAGAATCGCAGGTGCCATGTCCGAATCCAAACCAGTTACAAGTGGCGTCCCACAGGGCTCAGTTCTGGGACCTCTCTTGTTCGGTATATACTTCTCTGAGGTTCAGGCTAACACAGGGGGATTATGGCTGACAAAGTTCGCAGATGACTGCAAACTGGGGGCCATAATCGAATCTCCAGCTGACACAAGCATCCTCCAAAAGGGTCTCACAGAGATGGATGCTTGGTGCCAGAGCCACGGCCTTAAGCTAAATGCTAAAAAGTGCATAGTTATCCCCTTTGGGAAAAACAAGGTGCCCACAAATTACCACATAGGTGGTAATCCATTAAGTACGGAAGAAGTAATTAGAGATTTGGGGACCAACGTAGATAGTAATCTCGCCTTTGATAATCACGTTGCCAAAGTGGTTAGAAAGACCTTCTATATAGCCCACCTTATCAGGAAAGGGTTCGCATCTAGATCAAGAGAGGTCATTGTGCCCCTCTACTCGTCACTCATCAGGCCCATAATTGAATACAATGCCCCTTTTGGGATGTACCTTACCCGACACCTGCAGCAACTGGAGAGACCCCAAAAGTACCTCACCAAGAGGATCATGGGTTACAAACAGATGTCCTATGCAGCTCGACTAAAGAAAGTCCAGCTCTACTCAGTTGCTTACCGCCTACTCAGAGGCGATCTATGCCTGACATACAAAGCCATGTCAAACCCAGAATTAATGGACATGCTCCACCTCAAAAATCCAAGTCCCTTAGCCGCTCCAGGGACCTAAACCTCAGCACAAAAATAAATAGGACATGCTGGAGGGACAGATTCATTTCCCAAAGGCTCCCCTCACTCTGGAATAGAATCCCATTTCATGTTAGACATAGCCCCTCGCTGACCCTCTTCAAGCGAAATTTGGACGCTTGGATGGGAAATCGCAAATTCACCCCTGGGATCTCTCCTGTGTCCCTGCTAGACAGAGGCACAGTAAACTAATCTTAAAAGGGTACCTTCTGTGACCTACTTTACAGAGGCACAGTAGGCTAATCTAATAGGGAGGCGGAAGCCAAATACACTCTGGCTAGGCTTATAAATGCCCTAGGGAGATAGCCTAGTATCTACCTATGAACCTATGAATCTATGAATATTGAATCAAATCCTGTAAGTAAACAGCAATGTGTGCGTAATACATGTAACTGCCGATTTACTTTAAACAGCAATGTGTGTGTAATACGTGTAACTGCCCATTTACTTTAAACAACATGTGTGTAATACGTGTAACTGCCCATTTACTTTAAAAAGCAATGTGTGTGTAATACGTGTAACTGCCCATTTAAACAGCAATGTGTGTGTAATACGTGTAACTGCCCATTTACTTTACATACTCACTACTGGACGACTCTAGCCACAAAAGCCTGGTGAGTGGGGTTCTGCTACATTCTGGCCTTGGTTCACTCAGGCTCCACTCTGCCCCCCTGTGCTACCCACAGTTTCTACCAGAAGTTCATCTAGACTTGTATGCATCTCCTCCCCATTCTCTTCCTTCACACAATCCAGTTTAACTGACAGTCATCAACCAGTAAGAATAATAACTACCACCTCAGTAAACTTCCTCCATACAAAATCCTTACCCTGTATCAGCTCCACTCCCATTACCCCCCACACTTCAAAACACATTACTACAAAATAATTCTAACACACCGCACACTACCACTATCACCAAGCATAAAGTTTTTGCATCCCAACACTAAGATGTTCACACTTACTACGCTATAACCTTTCCTTCCACGCACTTCCCTAACTAATAAAAACATTACATCCATTTTATCTGTATCACCTTCTTTTTTCCATCTACAACAAAGATACATGTGCAACTACTCGTGATGACTGTTCTACCTTCACTTGCACACATCACAAGCCTTAATATGTATACCTTCCCACTCAGTAACTCAATAACTGCTTACAACTTACACACACATACTTAAACAAATCTCATTTTCTCTCACATCACCTAAACCCTACCCACAGTCATTACTAAGATTGCATACATAAAATACATAACAAATAACTATTATAGACCCCCACTCAACACTAACTAATGCATCCAAATTCAAATATGATCACCCATTGCATAATATCACCATCAAACTTAAAATCAGTGATGACATTCATTTCAACCCTGGCCCCACCACTATCCCACATCCCATACCATTTAACCCATCCCAACCCTAGTCCCACCACTATCCCACATTGCATACTATATAACCAGTGTTGTGCTAGTTACTTATAAAAGTAATAAGTTACTATTACTAGTTACTTTTAAGTGAAAGTAATATATTACTATTACCTATTACTTTTCTAAAAAAGTAATATATTATTATTACCAGTTACTAACTAAAGTAACATGTTACTGTTGAGTTAGTTTTACATAAGTATAGTTTATCAATTCTCATATTCAGATTTACTCACACAGTACTTGTGTGTAAGGAATACATGCTTACTGCACATGAATACGAGTGTATTAAAGTTGTATACACAGTGTTACAATAATGATGAATAGCATTTTACAGTTTACAAAGTCCCACAGATTAGTCTTTATAGTCAGAGTCACAATTTAATACTTAAACCAAAGTACACACAGCCAGCAACACAAGGCCCATAACAAGTTACAACCCATCAAATTTTCAACAATGTACATTAGGCTAATCTGCTAAAACTAATGCCAAGAACACAAAAATGCTTACACAAAATTTCATATAGGTCTAACAAGGCTGTTAGCACACCAAAGTCAACCAAAATATCCCTTTATATAACTGTTCACAGTGACTTCACAATGACTACACATTTCTGTTGGCTCGAAGAAAGAGCAACTTTTCAAAGTATTCATCGTTGAGTCTATTTCTTCTTGCAGTCAGCACTTGTCCAGCAAGACTGAATAGGCGTTCAATGGGTACACTAGATAGCAGAGCTGTATTAGTGTTCAGAAATATCTTCTTGACTAAAGGGTAACTGTTAAGAGAAGGTATTTCTCTTGAAGGGTCAGCCAGATACATGTCCATCTGAGAAGATATGCTGAGATTGGCTGGTGTCGACACTTTGAAGATGAAGAAGTGATCTTTGGCAGTTAATATCGAAGCTTCAGATGACCCATGTGCAGGTTCATCCAGTTTCTGCATGGCATCAAGGAACAGAGCCTTGCCTCTGAGTTTTTGCTCTTCACTGTCCATCCATTGCAAACGGAACTGTGGATGCACTATGCTAGCCAGAATGAACTCTTTATGCTCCAGAAGGTGATCGAATCAAGCCGCAATGCCTTTAAGAAGAGCATCAACTAGTGGCACAACAAGCTTCACAGAGTGTCTGACTTCAGATAATGTGGTTTTCAGGCACGTAATGGTGGGGATCAAGATTCCCATGAAGCTTTTCAGCTCTGACTGCAGGATGTCCAGAGCCATTGCCAGGGACTGCATTGCTTGCACAAACTCAGCAACAAAGGCAACTTCTGCAGGCCTGAAAATGGCAGTTCTGATCTGTTCACATATCTCATTCAGCAAGCCTTCACCCTGAGCTGCAATGAGGTGAATTCTCTCCATCGCGTTGAAAGTGGGATTCCATCATGTTGCATTGGGAATAATTAGTGCCAGACCACACTTATTTCAAACCACCTCAGCAGATTGGGTGCTGTGACTAGTCTTGTTCCAAGCAGCATAGCATGGGATTTTATACTGTGCATCATTACAAGCAGATTCAGCATCGTGCATGGCAACTAGATTCTATGTGATTGTTGCACATCTCAGATGGGGAGGCGGTGAATAGGTGTTCTCACTTTGCCCTAACTGACTCAGCACAGCTGTCATGTTGCTGTAAATCACTTCACCATGATCATCCCTTCTTGGAACAGAATGCTTGTAGTCTGAGATCACTCACATTCCAAGAAGACAGTGAAAGCCTTTACAAAATTGCCAAAACTGTCAGTAATTGTTGCACACACCTTTTGATCTATCTTGTACTTGATGTGAATGCTCTCAAGAGTTGTTGCTATAAGATCATATGTATGCCTACCCTATAATCCGCAGCTTGCCAAAGCAGCTGACTTTCTTTGAAGTGTGTCACAGTCAATCCAGAGAGTGGTGACACCAAAGAAACTATAATTCTGATGGGTCCAAATGTCAGCTGTAGTGCAAACAGTTGAAATGCTTGCTGTGGTTTCCATCAGATTCTCTTTTGTATCACTGAACTGTTTCTCCACTCGTTCAGTGAGAGTTTTCCTGCTCATGACCACCTTATCTGCAGGCCAGTTACAAGGTTGATGAAGGATGGCTGTTCAACAATACTGAGACACTGCATGTCATTCACCACAAAGTCAATGATCAAACTATCCACCTTGGACTGTGTGACATGACCAGAGCCAATGACTGCTGCAATAGATGGCTGTGTAAATGATTTCTTGTCCAACTTGTCAGCACCTGAATCAACTGCTTTCCTCTTCAGACTATTTATTTTTCCAATTGTAATAGGATGTGATGTCTGAAGATGCTTTTTTAAATTCGACATACTGTTTACCGCAGTTCTGTAGGGCTTCTTTGTCGGTGGAAATAGCTTACATTTCACATCAATGTTTTTTTCCATTGCTCCTAATTAGGTCAAAGAATTCTGTGTACACAGATAATTCAAATGAACTTTGACTTTCCATTTCTGAATGAAAGCATTAAGCAGAAAAATAAATGGATGCACTTGGAATATATATATATTGCAAATGGAAACTAATTTAATCTTTCTTAACTGAAGCCTCTGTCAAAATGTGGCTCTGACTGGCTGAGGCTTAAAATAAAGGGACTGCCAGAAATACAAAAAAAAGTTAACTGTATAGAACTTTTTTTGGAAATATGAACATGCAGTGAATGAATTTTCTAAGGTTTTTTTTTGTTAACAGCTGAATAAAACACTTTTATATCTGAAACACCTAAATAGTATATGGAACAGCATAAACAACTGAAACACTACAAGATTAAGCTTTTATTTTAGAAAAAAAAAGCGAAGTCCTGTCCTATGTGGAATGCTCCCCATTTGTCCTTAAATTAATCCACTGGTCTGCTTTTCTGCATTGAACAGCTTTGGCTCTGCTACACAGCTTTTAATTTGGTCTGTATAAAGCAAGTACTGCAAATCGGCATTAAGGTCCCCGTAGAGCAGCCCCTCCTGTGGCAACCCCCTACCCCCAAAAACAGCCCCATACCCAGCAATTCTAGTGTTCCATTACTTGGCTATGTTTTCCCAGTTACCATAAACACTGTTCAAACCTGTCAATGTGAATACTGCTTTCTTACTTACTTCTACACTGATTACAGATATTGAAATAAAAGAGCACAAACACTGATAACCATTTGCTAAACAAACAATACAGTCTCACAGTGAAAATAGACTTAGCATGACCACATAAACATCTCTGCCCTTCAAACTCTCATTCATTGAAAAGGCACTAAAACTCACATTCAAAGAAAATACATCTGGCCAGTAGAGCACATCCACTCTACAAGCCACTCTATTACAATATGCAGAGGATTCCACTCTCATTTACACGTCTGAAACATGGTACACCAACAAAGAATTACTCAGGAAGCTTTAACAGACACTGAAACATGGCTTTGTAACTCATAACTCAAGCTCAACTCAAAAAAGACAAAACTACAGTTTTTTTCCCCAAATCCCTCTGCCACAAAAAAACAAAATGTAAAGTCCTCTCTTTCGATAATACAACTATTGAAGTCACTTCTTATAGCACATTATTAGGAGTGATAGTGGATGATAGTCTTACATTTGACCTGTAGATACAAAATTGCATAAGAAAAACACTTCAAAAACTAGGAATGCTTTACAGAGCCAAAAACTTTCTCACAGGCACAATTAAAACTACACTTGCCACTACTTATCTCCTCCCCACACTTCCTTATGCTGCTGTCATCCTCACTAACCTCCAGGCTTCACAAAAATTAAATCTTGAACAATGCAATAATAAAGTTGCTAAATTTGTAGCCAATACCCCTTTGAGAAGCCACCACTGTACAGCACTAAAAAGCCAAAATTGGTTAGAACTACCTCATCAATTAACATATACACAGCTTCTTACCACCTATAAAATTATGTAGCATCCATCTGTCTGTTTAGGACTAAAACACTTTCTGTGCAACTATATTTCCAGTCGGTGATTGAGATTCCATGACCAAAAACTCCCTGTCTATTTACAAACCTTACTTCTTCATCCTCATGTCCTTATCTTTTGACCATCAGCTGTTAATTTCCATTCACCTCTTGTGTAACTCAACTAACATCCACTTCAGTCTTCACTATGACATTTGAGTCAGCTATCAACTGTATATGTTGAGTCAGCATTCCCTGTCTTTCCACTCCTTTAAGATTTTATTTTTTTCTATCCCTGGTCTCAAGATCACTCACCCCTGATTATTCAAAGATGTGAGATTCTAAGCACTGAATAAGCAAATACGTTTTCCATTGGCCCTTTCCTTTCATGTACTCATTTCTAATCCATTTAGTCCATTCATTCCCCGCACGAGTTACTTATGGATTTTTTACATAAACATATTGCCCCATTCAACTTCTGCTGTGAGATTCTTCAAATAATGTCCTAATCCTTATCTTCTATAACCATTATTTTGTCCTACAATTTATGACTATTTGCCCTCTTTACACATCTACATCAGGGTAAAATTAGACTTGTTGTTGTTGTGCCTTTCGGCTTTTCCCAGTTAGGGGTTGCCACAGCGGAACTCCGGTCCGCTAATGACTGGCAGTAGATTTTTAGGTGCCGAGTTGCCAGCCCTGACGCACAACCTTCAATGAAGGTATGCCCATTCATGCGTGTCTCCACGCAGAAGACGCTCTAGCTGAGAATGGAACCGGACAGCATCTTACTGTGAGGCGACAACGCTACCGCAGCAGGGTAAAATTAGACTACCTTAGCTAAATTATTTTATCCAAACTTAAAATAAAGTTAAATTAATTTATTAATGAAGTATTAACTTTGTTGTTCCACTGAAAGCGCTGCAGTGCTTAATTTACATGTGAGATCCACACAGTCAGAAAATAAGACAGAAACCCAAGTAGGAAACCTTTAAAATGAACAACATTGCATACATTGAATAAATAAAACATGACAGTAGAACTACCAACATGAAACAAGGAAACGTTAAACAGGGTCCTTGTTCATAGCACTATGCATGTTTACAAACTATAATAATATAAATTGACAGAGCTTCGTGTGTATGCTCCAAGCCAACAGGAAAGGCATAGCCCCGACATATGAAGGCGAGTGGAACAGAAGAGGGAAGCTCTTACATATTTCACAGAGTTTCTAATCTATTCAAAATCAGCTGTGTAGCTGGTTAAGCATAGACTGCTTAGTAATTGTAAGCTACTGGTATAACACTAAATCATCTATTTATACCAGTATAAAAGTAAAAGATAAGTTGCTACTGTTACAAATGCAGAGATAAGTCTGACAACTCAACTTGATTTGACTATTCAGGCTTGAACTCCATGATTAATGAACAATGTTCTATACACCAGAAGTAAAAAAAAAATGTAAGTATTGCAAATGATATTAATAGCTTATATACTTTTAACTGAAAATGCCTCATTAATACTGATTGAAATCATGCTAGCATGGGTAAATTAACTAAAACTGTTAACAGCCAGAGTTGCATTGTCTTCTTCATGCATTCTCTGCATGCCTACCACACATCATGCATTGACGCAAAGATATATCTTTGCATTTTTGTATCTCACTCACTGTAAATGACTAGTTTCATGTTTGCAAGTGCTTGTTATGAGCAAGGCTTTAAAAGAAGGCAGGGGGAGGTCTTAAGCTCTGAAACTACCAGTGAGATGAAAGAAACACAGAGGCTCAGAAGCAATTAGCAGGATGGTAATCACGGATTAAAAGCAAAAGTGGGTTGCAAGTCAAAAATATTAAAAGGACTGAATAAACGTGCTAGAAGTAATATTTATTAAGAGTCTCCAACACAAAATTCAGATTCTAAGAAGGAATTAAACTTCTTGGTGGTCTGCAATGAAGAAGACCATTTATTTAAATGAAACAGAATAACAAGAGAATCGCTTGGAAGACAAATGGAAAAGTCAATAAATCTTCACTAAGGATTAAACCAGCTCCAAATGAAAAAATGAGACATAATCTGACTGACAAATTTACTTGTAATGGAGAAAAACAAACTTTTAGACTGATGATAAAGGGAAAAAAATCTTCCCCATTTTGATAAATAAATGTTCCTAATGGTTGGTTTTCTGGCTTCATTCAGAATTTTGACCACATCCGTGAAGAGGTCAGAATGATTACGAATCAGAAGAACATTTATTTATTTATTTACTGTTTGGTAATCAGGTAGGTAGGCTGGGTAAGAGGCCCTTTTCTGCCATGACCCAGGCACAAAGGCAAAACACAAAGTATTAGAGTTTTACAGCTTGCATAGATTTACAGATTACATAGAAATGAAACACTAGAAAAAATAGTCAAAAGTCAGATTAACAGTTTCCACGTAGTCATATTACATTTACAACACTTTGGATGCCTAAACTAATATAGCTAACAGTAAAGGGAAAGAACAAGTAGTGGTTTAATAGTGGATTGAAATAAACAGAATATGCAAAGTGCTAAATACAATTTATAAACAAGGTTAGAGCTACATAAGAGATATGTTTTAAAAGATTAACCCCAGTCAGACCATGGCATGAAAGAGTGCAGAGCTACATGGAAAGCCTCCATTTTCTGCTGAGAAGGTAGGCCTTCCCTGAAAGGTAGAAGGAGATAATAAGTGAAGTTGGAAGACCAGGTGAATGCCTTTGTTTTAACTGCCTTATAGTTAAATTCATTAAACCTAATATCTGGGCAGCAGTTTGAACTGTCTGATGTTTCAGTTTGCTGTAGTAAGTAGTTCAAATCTGATTTTTGAATAAAGTGCTATTTTTTGGATTTCAGATAAGCACATAATATACAGGTAAATAATATTAGAGCTGTACATTAATTCTACAGCTCTAATATTATGTACCAGTGCTGGACCCTAAATTAAAACTGCAGTCTAACAATAGTGCTGACTAGTGCTCAATAGTAAATAAGCAATGCAATGTTTGCACAGTTTCTGAATTCGCATATTTCTTCGTGGAAGTGCACCTATAGAGTTAGTATATATAAATAATTTATATATATATATATATATATATATATATATATATATATATATATATATGCTGATATACTTACAACATAGCATAATATTGACTCAAAAATGTTGACAGAAAAATATCTAAACTCAAAAATATCTAAATTTGAAAATCTGTAAATATATTGACAAAAATTTAACCACATCCAGAACCAAATTTTTCTGGGATGGGGGGGGCAATTCTCCTGCACCCCCCCCCAAAACCCCCTGCTAATTTTATATATATATATATATATATATATATATCTATATATATACCGACTCAGACTTGCACAACAGAGGTGAAAGGGCAAAAACCCTTCCATCGTAACTTTCAGTCTGTCGACATGTTGCATTTAGATATTTTTTTGTAAATATTTTTCTGTCAATATTATACTGTTTAGATTATTTTATATCTTTATCTATATTATACATGCTTGTGCACTAACTCCACAAATGCACTACCATGGAGAATGAGGGAAGAGAACTCAAAGTGGCGAATGTGGAGGCATAGCCGGCTTATAAAATTCTTACTCTGTGACCAATAATTCTTATGTTCTGCTTCTTATAACTGGAATACACATGCTGTTAAATAAAGCTGCTTTTAGATATTTGTTTATGCATTTAACATACATGGGCATCATGCACTCAGCTTCAGCACGAGTACAGGAGAACCATAGTTGTCTTATTCAAAATGGAGCTATTAGAATCATAGAAGCCCTTTCGGCTCTGAAGTACATAGGGATGAAGACATCACTGTGACCCAGATGATCTGGTGTTGATTAGTGATCCAGAGACAGGAGGAACTGACAATGGATTGTGGGAGTGAATGGCTGATGCCATCTCTCCCATCCTAGGGCAAGAGAAGCAGCCTGACCCACTGCATGACTGGTTCTTGGAAGAACCAGAGGTGTAGCTTTCAGCACACTGTGTTTAGATGGCAGTGCCCACCAAACTGTACACAACACAGGAGACACTATTTGGCATGTGCATTGGGGCATACATATACTATCACAGCAGTATTTTGGGATGTCTACTTATGTCAAATTGTCAAAGAGGCTTGAAAGTTGGTCAGGAAATAAATTGTTTAGCCCCCATGGCTGCCTGAATAATGATCCAACTACCACCTGTCTTTTGTCTCAGTTTTCTGGAAGGAATGGATGAGCTAATGTAATGGGCTTGATGATTACCAGATGTGAGGAACAAAAGAATGTATAAAAAATATTATTTATTTATTTTTATTTTACATCTGTTAACCGGGGGTGTCTGACTGAGCTAAAAAGGCTCTTTTTCAGCAGAGGCCCGGGGAGAAAAGCTCCACAGAGAAAAATTACAGACACATTTAGTTATTTAGACATGATCAGTATACACACAAATTACAAGAGACATGTTTTTACAGTGGTATGCAGCACATAAACAGTTACAGTGGAGTGAACAAACAAAAAAATATTAATTTTAAAAAATAAAGGTAATTAATAGATTTGTGGTGTACAGCTGAAATTTGGAACATAGGTAGAATACATACAAAGTACACATGTACAGTACATACATTGTAGATTAGCCAGTGTTTGTGAGTAAGATTGAAAACTGTTATCAAGTACTCTAGGTTTAGCATGTGTACCTTATCCGCTTTCACTAGCCTGGGGAGCAATCATGGCACTGCCAACTTTGCTTGAGATGTTGCCTGATGAGGTCTTTAAAGGAGGCTCTGGATGATGTGTTTTGAATGCTAGTAGGGGCAGAGTTCCATTTTTTAGCCACTGAACTACTATATAGTGCATCTCCAAAGCTATTGTAGATGTTGGTGACTTCTAGTAGTAGTTTGCTTGATGATCTAAGTAAGAGTGATGTTGTACTAGGGTTTTTGAGGGCAGGACACTTATTGGGGAGGTAATAGATAGAATGACAGAGGCAGAGCTGATTGTAGGTTAGGAGTTTGGGTAGTTCAAGCCAGTGGAGCTGTCTCAAAGCAGTACAGTGATGAGCTTTATATGTGCAATTTGCAGCAAAGTGGGCAATTATGTTATAGCAGGCTTCCATTTTGCTTAGTTCAGTTTTGTTGAGATTAGTCAGAATGGGAGATGCATAGAGTAGGGTGGATAGAAGTTGGGAGCGAGCAATGGCTGATCTTGTGTTGTTGGTAAGAAATGGTTTGATACGGTAGCATGACCCCAGTTTGGCATGTACTTTTTTAATAGTTAAGTTGAGATGACTATCAAATTGTAGGTGGGAGTCTATGGTTATTCCCAATAGCTTAGCCTGTGCCACTGGAGCAATTGGAGTAGCATTTGTGGAGTAGATAGTGAATTGACTGTTAGTGTTTTTGTTAGAACTGGTTATAATCATAAGCTGAGTTTTCTTTGGATTGAGGATAAGTTGGGCTTTGGTAAGGCAGTTTTCAATGTCAGAGAATGCTAGTTGAGTTGTTTACAGGAGGGTGGGAATGTTTTGTACAGCACAAATTAAGGTAATGTCATCTGCATACTGAATTATAGATGCATGCTGTGTGGAGGTATAGAGGTCATTTGTGAAGAGTGTGAATAGTAGTGGTCCTAAGATAGAACCCTGTGGGACTCCTATAGTTATGGGCAGCTGAGGAGAGAGAGAATTTTCCCATTTCACAGCTTGGTACCTGTCAGTTAAGTAGCTTTGGAACCAGGTAAGAGTGGAATTTGACAGATGATATTAGTTTAGTTTGTTTAGCAGGATTTGGTGTGAGACTGTGTCAAATGCTTTGGACATATCCAAAAAAAGAGTTGACACCTGTAGGCCTTAATTTTTGAGATGGTTTACTGTGTCTGTGAAGCAGAGGAGGGCTGTAGTGGTACTATGGGCAGGTCTGAAACCATGCTGAGTAGGTGACAGGATGTTGCAGTCTAGGAGATAGTTTAGCATCTGGGTATGGATGCATTTTTCTAGGATTTTGGCCAGGGGGAAGAGGAAAGCAATGGGTCTGTAGTTATTAAGTTCAGTGGAGGTCCCGCCTTTATGTATGGGTGTAACATAGGATATTTTCCAGAGTTTGGGCACATAGTTTTCAACAATTGATCTGTTTATGAGAGTGGAGACTGGGATAGCAATAGCATTTGCTGTGAGTTTCAAGAAATAGCTGGGGAGTAGGTCGGCTGCTGTTGATGAGGTTTTTGGTTTGGAGAGCATGCTTTTGATTGAAGTGGTGGAAACTGTTTTGAGGGTAAAGCTTGTATTAGTGTTATTTGTGTTGGGGGGATAGTGAGGAAGGAACTGTCCTGTGATACTAAGGATAGACTTGAGTTCACAAAGTGGGAGTTGAATTGTGTTTCAATGGGAACTTTAGTGTCAGGGGTGGTTGGTTTGGGGGTAGCCTTTTGGGTGGATTTTAGTAGCTGGTTTACATTTTTCCAAAATATTTGTGGGTTGTGTTGGTATTTAGTTTGTATTGTTGTGTAGTAGGATTTTTTGTCCAGCCTAATGCATTTTTTGCACGGTTGTGCAGTTCTTGGTACTTAGTTAGGCTTTGTGTTTCTTTGTTTTTTTGATAGTAAAGCCAGGCAGTGTCGCTGGACTTGAGGATTTGTTTGGTTTCTTTACTGAGCCAGGGGTTTGTAGAGGTTCTAACCTTGATTTTGCGCAATGGAGCGACAGTGTCTAGGTGTTGTAGAAATATTTTGTTGAAATATGCTACAGCCTGGTCAAGTGGGAGGGTTTTTAGGGGGGTCCAGTCACAGTTACAGAGTAAAGTGTTGAGGACCCCAGGAGAGAATTTTTTTGTGTTTCTAGTGGATATATAGTTAGTGGTTTTGCATATGCTTGTTCTGCTACATATAAAGTATATTATGTTATGGTCACTTAAGGTGTCTGGGAGACTGCCTGTGTGAGGGTACAATGTGGAGTTGTTAATTAGGACCCAGTCAAGGATATTCACGTTTAGATTTTTTTGTCACATCTAGTTGGAATTTGGACTAGCTGCTGGTAGCCATGGAGATTTATTAGATTACTTGGTGGTTCTGATATACAGGTGAACCAATCTAGGTTGAAGTCCCCCAGAATAAGGGTTTCTTGTGAGTATGTGGAAGAACACCAGGATAAGAAGTCTGCAAGGCTAGCAGGTGTATTACCAGGTGGAATATAGATCACAATTGTGGTGATGACCTTTTTAGGGTGAAGTTGAAGTTGTGAGATAAGTATGTCCCAATTATTGGGGGAGGGGTAGGAGTTTGCTAATTGACGGACAGTTAAGTTGGAGTTGTACAGTAAGACAGTTCCACCCCCTTTACGAAGTGGTCTGTCTTGTCTAATGATATTGTAGCCGGTAGGGAGAACTTCTGAGTTAGCTATGTTTTTATTTAGCCGGGTTTCTGTTAAAGCAACTATGTCTGGGGAGTAGTGTGCTATTGTGGCCTGGAGTTCAGGTATTTTATTTTTGATACTTCTAATATTAATATTTAGCATTAAAAGATGATTGGTTTTGCTGCTGTTGTTGATTTGCCCAGGGATGAAACCTCCCAACTGTGCAGGTTTTCGCAGAATGTCCAGATTTTTCCCTCATATTTTTAGCCTGTCCATCATAAAATTTTGGTTTTCTGGCAAATCACTGAGGATTAAAGGAAAAAAATAATGACAGATGTTTGAGTTACAGACTCATACTCTTCAGAAAGTCATGCTAATTCATAATCTGTTATTCTATCAACTTTCTAAGTTTGTAAGAGCAATATTTAAAAATTGTCCCTATTTCGGGGCTTTTGACCCCCCCCCCATTATATATGGTTTTGTCCAGATTTCTTGGTCTTAGAGGCTGAGAGGTATGCTCACCCTTGTCCCTAACTGCTTTCAAGATAATATGCTGAACTAGAGGACCAGGAACAAATGCATGAAAGTGACCCTTGTTACAATACTACAGAACAAATGAATCCTGTAACCTTATCAGAAGAAATATGTTAAGGAAGGCAAAATAAATTCCTCAAGTCTAAATAAAAGTTGCACTTATGTAACAAAACTCAAATGTAGAGGGATACATCTACCAGCATTTTGGCAGTAATTCTTTCTAATTCCCTGTTTTTTTTTTTTTTTTTTTTTTAAGTTCAGGCTGAGAAATGTTTTCTGTGTCATTTATTACACTGGAAACTAGCACAGACTGTGATTTTGCAACATAAACATTATTCTTAATGTTAATATTTACAATTTTAGTAAATGAAAAGTGTCTTCATCCATCTCCCTTAAGCTTATTTAGTATGTGGATGGATAATGTTGCTCATGGAAGGAGAGAAGGATGGTAAATATTGCTGTGGTACCTCAGCTGATCAGACCTGCTCACTCGTGAACTCACACACACACACACACACACACACACACACACACACACACACACACACACACACGCACACACACACTTACCTTCACTCGCACTGCACCAGAATGGCTGTTTACGATTCCGCCTGCAAGTAATGATGACTTTAGAACTTTTATTTAATTCCACCATGTATAAGTAAAAGTTTAATTTTGCAGTGTAATGCGTCCATGTGTATAACATATGCATGGTCTTCCTTAAAGGAGAACACTCTGCAGTGTTAAGAAGCTTTTTTTTTTTTTTTTTTTTTTATTTGGAAGTCTGTGTTGTGGACTGCCCCTCTCGCTCCCCTAGATTCAAGCAAAAAGTAATGCAAGAGTAATTCACATTTGTGTTACTAGTTATTAAAAAAGTAACATATTACAATTACTGCATTACTATATTGAAAAGTTACTTAAAAATGTAATATATTACAGTAACTCGTTACTCCAATCACTGCATATAACTCATCCCAATTCCGGTCCCACCACTATCCCATGTCCCATATCACTTAACTTATCTCAACCCTGGCCCTACCACCATCCCACATGACATACTATATAACTCCTCCAAACCCTGGTCCCACCACTATCCCACATACCATACCATATAACTCATACCAACCGTGGCCCCACCACTATCTCACATCCCATATTATATAACTCATCCCAGCCCTGGCCCCATCACTATCCCACATCCCATACCACTTAACTCATCCCAATCCTGGCCCCACCACTGTCCCACATCCCATACCATATAACTATTCCCAAGCAATCCCACCTCACTCCCCTTTGCTCACCAAAGGCCACAAACCTCCCCAACATAAACTTCCAAACTATCTGCAATAAAACTCTAGACCTCCATGCATGCCTAGAATACCACAGCCCTGATATAGTAGTAACTGAAACCCAAAATAATTGATAATGAAATACTTCCCCATGGATGTAATATATTTTATACCTGATGGACAATACCAACATTAGTCACTCAAAAACTCAACAGAAATAATTAGATATCCTCACAAACTCTCACAAATCTAAAACACTGAAGTCCATGAAACATCATTGAAAATCAACAAGAACAAATCCATTTGTATTATATTATCCCCAGGAAATAATGCAGCCACATTCAACAATATCCACTACTGGATTATTTATTTAGTATTTGTTTATTGGGAAAGTCCGACTTGGAGCGAGTCAATTTTCAGAGGAGACCTGGAGGGAAATGCTCTAGACGCATGTCTTTTTAACATGGGAGGAAACCAGAGCACCTGCAGGAAAACCACACAAACACAGGGAGGGCATGCAGACACTGCACTGAAGCCACCCCAGCTGAGAATCGAACCAGAGAACCTCTTGCTGTGAGGTGACAATGTTAACCGCTGCACCACTGATAAATAGGAACAAGTAACACAAGCCTCTCAATACAACTGGAACCTATTAAGAACTCACTATAACCTGAAATTCCTAAAAGCACTAAATGAAGAGGCACCCTTCTTCTTCAGGACCAAGTGAGTCAGGTCAAACCCAACCTCATGATTAACACTTGAAACCAAAAATCAAAGAGCTGTACAGGAAATATAGATCCCTGTGAAATCTATCTAAGCAGCAAATAACCACTGAAAAAAATCTATTTCTCAAACCTCCAAAAAAATCACATCAAACAACTACCCACTCTTCTGGTTACCCATTAAAAACTATTACACATAGGGCAAACCTCCACTTTCTCTCCAACAAGGAGTAAGAACTCAGGCAGCATTTCAATTCAAATTAGCCACTGCTCCGTTTACTCAGTTCTAGAAATTATTAAACAAAATTCCAACCTACTATCTACCATCCCTAAAACTCATAAAAATGCATAGCAGTTCATGCTCACACCTGTCCCTACTGCAACAATTAAAAATATTTACTAAAATGAAAGCTGACAACTCTGGCAGCTGATGATCTATCAACAGAATGCTCAAAAATTACAGCTGAATCCACAGCATTCCCCATCTCCATCTTAATTCAGGGATTCATATGTGAAAACTATGTCCCACTGATTTACCGACCTATCGCAATGCTGTCATCTCTATCCAAAATTCTAGAAGTATACACTCCCAACTAATCAAATTCCCCAATGACCATAGCTTACTTCCTCCTACACAGCATGGATTCCAGCCAAGTCACAGTACCACAACTGCCTTGCTCAGCTTTACCAACACCATCAATCAACACAGAAACAATAGGGACCTAGTCTCCTCTATTTTTCAATCTGTCAAAAGCCTTTCAAATGGTATTTCATCAGAAACTATTAAATGAGCTTGCATTTCTTAGTCTAATGAAATTAGCCTGGTTCCATAGTTATTTGTCAAATAGCAGTTAAGTGAAAGCAAGACATCAAAACATTCCTGCTAGTTACATTCAGGGTTCCCAAAGGTTTAATACTTGGGCCTCTCCTGTTTATTAGCATATTTATCAAAAAAACTCCATACTGTTTCTCAACAAGCAACCCTTATTCAATATGCAGACAATGCAACAATCATCTGCTCCACACAATCACTACATACCCTACAAGCGGCCTACTTGATATGTTTGAAATTTCAAAATACTGTCATTCATATGGCCGAGACCAGATGAACATGTATAGCGGAGATTCCTATACAGCGCAGAACCGGGATATTTCTCTTTTCTGCACTGTAGTGCGATCTTGGAGTAGGAATATTTAAGTAGCAGGGGGTGTGGGGGCACAGCCCCACACGTGGGTTGTGCAGGGGGGGGGGGCTTGCCCCCTTGCTACACACAGTTAGTGAAGTGTTTTTGTGTGTTTTATGTTATGGAGGAGATGTTCGACATTTCAAAATGTCGATTATATGGTCTTGGCCATATGAAAGTCACAGTTTTGGAATGTCGAACATCTGAAGTAGATCCCCTACAAGATATCATTCAACAGGCTTTCATATCTACTAAATCTTAGATCACCAATGCAAAATTTATTATCAACCCCAAAAAGACAAACTAATGCTCTTTACCCCTAAAAGTCTAATAAAACAAAAACATAAATTCCACATCCTGTCATCTGACAACACAAAATTATGTGTGTATCACAAACAAACCAACTTGGAGTCTTACTTGATGACAAACTTAAATATGACCAACTCTTGCTCCAGGCCATCAAAAAGACCCAATGAAAATTGGGATCTGTATATAGAACAAAATGTTTTCTCACAGACTCTGAATGAAAATCCATAGCCAGTGCCTACCTACTTCAATCATTTCTGTATACATACCCCATCTTTCCAAATCTAAATACCACTCTTAAAACTAAACCTGACACGTTCAATAAAATAGCCAAAGTTGCAGAAAATGCCCCACTAAAAACCCACCTCTGACTAGCTCTTGGAGATTTAAACTGGATAGGATTTCCCCACTACCTTACATACTCACAACTCAAGATAATCCACAATTTAATTAATAACCCTGAAAAATGCCCATCACTGAAAAATATGCTTCAGTCATACTCCAGGACTAGACTACTATGGTCAAATAAAAAAAGTCACACTTCTCCATGTCCAAGACACATACCTTCATGTTGCACCTAAAACAATAGCCAAACAAAAAAATTGGCTCTGCCACTGCTCAGCTCTTGGCTAGAATATTTTTTTGTTCACAACTAACTTTTCTACAATTTTTTTTTTTTACTTTTCTCAATTTTCTGCATCAGGCCAGAAGAATATTGACAAACATAATGAGTAACTTAGTTTACATAAATTATATCAATCACAGGATTTAGGATGGCAAGACTCAATGTCCTCTCTATCTAGTCAGATCAACCACTAACTCCCTGTTTCATCACCCCCCCCTCTATCTGTCTTTATGTATCCAAAACTAATACTCCTTATAACAGTCCTAGTAGCCCCAACCATACTCACTTTCTTAATTACTTTACTTCTCAGTCTTATACGTAACAATATTTTTATACTTAATCTTCTACTAACATACATCATATATTTCATTGTCAACCACTTTCCACCTTTCTAATATTTGCATAGTCAAGCTGCCTCTGTTTTCACTATTTTAATTGCTAGAAATTGCAGGTTATATTACAATATCTTTTTCAACGTTATGTTTCCTTTCCTATACTCAAGCCTGTGTCTATTTCAAATAAAAGTTCAACACTGACTATACTTATGCAACTTATATACATGCTCTGTTTCTTAATGATGTTTATGTAAGCTAATGTAATTTTTTCCTCTCATGCATGTACCCAAATATATTTTGTATTCCTTCTGATATCGTGTAACTGTATTTTATGTATATGTCAAGACTTCTGTTAAATGTGGAACTTTTCTCCACAGGCCTCAACTGAAAAAGGGTTCTATCCTGGTTGGACTTTCTCAGTAAACAAAGGTAGATATACTGACAACCACTTGCTCCTTAAGCAAACAAATACAGTATGTGAGAGATGCAACTATACCATAAAACTAGAATCAGTCCTCTCATGTATCAATAAACAAAACATTTTATTCATTTTTATATTTATTTTTTATTTTACATTTGTTGACCAGGCTATTCTAACTGGATATATGTCCATTTTCAGTAGAGGCCCCGGGGGATAAGCTCCAAGAGAACAGATATCAAAAACAAACAAACAAACAGCTCATATACACACAAAATTCATAAACACTATTAACAGGTAAAAGAACTTTGAAGGAATAGATTCAGAGATTATCATATAAGCTAGATAATCAATTCATAGTAGAGAGTAATTCAGTTTAAAATATAGACAACAGGTTGTTACATAATACAAGAAAAGAGGCATGATAAGCAATAGTTACTGTAGTAAAAGGTAATCTCAATGATCTTAAGCTTCAAGAAGATGCAAATAAGGGTGTAGGACTAGGGAATGTTGTATTCAAGGAGAGTAGGACTTGATTAGAGAGAAGAAGAGGGTAGGCAGAGGCACGATAGAAGAGCTAATTGCTTAGTCAGGCTTTGTACAGGGGCACAACCAGTGTGATTTGAGGAAGAGTTTGAGTTTACTTTTGAAAAGTGATATAGAGGGCAGAGATGTAAGTTCATAGGGAAGTAGGTTCCAGGATTTTCCAACAGTAGTAGAGAAGAGAGAGTCCCCAGCTCTGTTGTTGGATTTTATAATATTTACAAGCAGTTTGTGTGATGATCGTAAGGTCTTTAGATTGGTATAGGGGGTGATGAGGGTAGAAATTATGGGAGTATTTGTTGGTTGGTAAAGGGTCTTATGGGCAATGGTCAGTTGGTGGAAATTGAGCTGATTTTGCAGTTCAAGCCAACCAAGCTGCTTTAGATTATAACAGTGGTGGGTTCTGAAAGGGTTTCCTGTTGCAAATCTGGCTATGTTATTGTAGGAATGTTCCATTTTACTGAGGTTGTTTTTAGATAGATTTGTAAATATGAGTGAGGCATAGAGGAGAGTAGAGATTAGATGAGTGTGAGCAATGGTTATTCTAGCTGAAGGAGAAAGGAAGGGTTTGACCCTATAGAGATAGCCAAGTTTTTGTTAACAATTTTTAGAGTATTATTGATATGGGTGTCAAAGCTGAGTTTGTCATCTATGATGATGCCTAGTAGTTTTACTGTAGGCTCTGGGGATACGAGAGTGCCATTGTTGGATGTTACAGTGAAATCTATAGGGGAAGACCTACACGTAGGCGTAAAAAGGAGGAGCTTAGTTTTTTTGGGGTTCAGGAGGGGACAGCATTGTGAAAACTATTTTTCAACTGTGTTAAACACTGTTTGGGTAAAGGAGTGAAGTTCAGATGTGGTTGAGGATGAGCATACAAGAGTGGAGTTGTCTGCATATTGGATGCATGTTGCTTGGGGAGTTGCTAGGTGAAGGTCATTGATAAATAAAGTGAACAGTAAGCATCCTAAGATGGACCCCTGAGGGACACCAAGGTTAACTGGCAGGTAGATAGATAGAGAATAATGCCAAAGAACAGCCTGTTGCCTGTTTTTCAAGTAGGATTTGAACCATTTTATAGCAGGTTTATCCAGTGACAGGGATGTATGGATGTGTAAAAGTATCTGGTGATTTACCATATCAAACGTTTTTGACAGATCGATGAACAAAGCAGAGGACAAAATATTTTGTTTTTGTTTTTTGTTGATATGGTCTGTAAAGGAGAAGAGGGTAGTAGTAGTGCTGTGGGAAGGTCTGAAACCATGTGGACAGCTGGATAGCAACTTATTATGGATAAGGTGTTCTAGCATTTGCTTATGGATACATTTTTCCACGATCTTTGCCAAATGAGTAGGGCTATGGGACGGTACTTGGAGAAGTCAGTAGAGCTTCCGCCTTTATGTAGGGAGATAATATGGGAGACTTTCCAGATACTTGGGATGTGCCCTTCAGTGATGGTTCTGTTAATCAGTACTGAAATGGGATAGGCAATGGATTTAGCTTCCTTTTGTAGATATTCAGCAGGAAGCTGGTCTGCTGAGGTAGAGGATGGTTTCAGTTTTTGGATAAGGGTGAGAATATATGTTGTTGGGATTGGTTGGAAGTGAAATGGAGGGGGTTGGGTGGAGTTTAAGTCAGATATAGGGAAATCTTAAGGTGATAACCGACTGTAAAGTGTTTGAATGGCTTCAGTGAAATAGGTATTAAAGGCATTAGCAGTATGCTTGAGATTTTCCTGGTCAGTGCCTTGTGGGTATGGCGTGATGGATTGCCATGGTGTAATAGCTCGTTAATACATGCCCAGAACTTTTGTGGTTTATTATGGTAGGTTTGATGGAATTGTAGGTAGTAATTTCTTTTGTCAGAGAGTATAGATTTTTTAGTGTCGTTTCTCAGCTGTCTGAAATAAGTTGGTGAAGTGGGTTTTTTGTCATTCGCCATTTATTCCAATATTTGTTATTAATATGGATTTTTTGCTTGGTTTCTTTTGAAACCCATGGGGCAGATTTAGTTCTGATTCTAATAGAGTGGGTAGGAGCATGGTGGTCAAGAATAGATAGGAAGTTGGAGTTAAAGTATTTAACAGCATCTTCCAATGGGAAGTATTTTAAAGGAGACCAGTTACATGCTTTTAATTCATTTTGGAAGAGCTCTGGGTTAAAGTTCTTTTTAGTTCTTATTGTCCTGCACATGGTTGGAATGGGAAGATTGGTCTTATGCCTGAAGATATATGTGAGTGAGTGATCACACACATCATCAGGGAGAGTTCCAGCTTCATAGGTCTGGGGAGGATTATTTATGAGGATCCAATCTAATGTACTTTCTTTCTTATTGGGTTTGTTTATCCTGGTAGGGGAGGTAATGATTCGGGAGAAACCAAATAGATTGATGTGGGTGGTAGGGTGATCACCACTGCAACATTTCCAGTCAATGTTAAAATCATCAAGGATAATGGTTTCTTGGGGTAAGTTTTGAGATAACCAGCAAAGAATATCCTCTATGGTGGCACAGTTATTGGCAGGAGGTAGATAGATGCAGACAATATAAATAGATTTGAAAGTGTTGATATGGAGTTTGGAAATAAGAATTTCAGCGTTAGAGGCTAGAGGTGGTTTAGTATCATAGGTAGTAATTTGAAGGCGCTAGATTTAAATAAGATGGCAATTCCACCACCCTTTTTAGCTAAATGGTCAAGTCACAAGATGTTATAGCCTGGTGGGATGACTTCATTGTCTTTAGTAACTGGTTTTAACCAGGTTTCTGTTAAACATAGACTGTCAAAGGAGTAGACTTCTAGGAGAGAGTGGAGCTATGTCATTTTGTTATTAATGCTACGTACATTGAGGCGAACAATTAAGAGTGAGTTAGGTGGTTTGGGGAGGGGATGGACAGTAGTGGGATTGGGGTTGAGGGGTTGAGTGGAAGTAGCAGTTGTTGAGCCAGGGTTTGGGTGGATATCGCCATCTTTTAGAGATAGGAGTTGTATCAGACATCTAGGGTTTGGGGATCTCCTGGGGTTGAGATTGTAGTATCTGATGTGGGCTATTCTGTGATATTTTGGTAGTAGGTAGCAGGATGTAGATGTTATATTAACATGATTGGAGAGCATAGGCAGTGAAGGAGAGGTGATTGGGTTATTGGGGTACTGAAAACTTGGATGTAATGGGTGCTCATAAGAGGTAAGCAGGTAGGCTAAAGCGAAGGGAGGTACTAGTATGGGTGTGAATAACAGCAGTAAGTGGATTGTAGTTTGTAGTTTGTACATTTGCATGGGTTAGGTGTAAGGTATTGTTATAAGAAAGGAAGTAAAGAAGGTGTAGATAGGGAGAGGAGAAGGGTGTGGTGGGAGAGGTAGTGAGTGGCAGGTGAGAGAGGAATAAGGAGGTTGAAGAGAAATGTTTGGTGCTTGTGGTGAAAGGGTGAGGGGTGTGGCTAAGTAGTATAAGAGTAGGACCTCTGGAGGTGGGTGAGACTCGGGGGGGGGGGGTAGGGTAGGAGAGCGGAGTGAGCCCGCAGGGTGAACAGAGCAGGTTGAGACAGGTAATGGAGCAGCTAGAGGAGAAACAATCAGCGATACTGGTAACAGATGATAAGAAAAGTAAGTCAAAGTGGTAAAGAGCTGAGGTAAGAAGGAGTCAGTAAGAAAATAGGAGGGTGTGAAAATAGGAGGGTGTATATAGCTAAAGTAATGGGTAAAGTGTGAGGTTACAGAGCAGGTCTAGGACAGAAGAAATGTAGAGTAAATAAAGGAAAAATAAAAGATGGGTAAGCTGGAGAATATAGGAAGGGATAGGGGTGCGCCCTACTGGAAAGAGCTAGTATTGCAGTAAGTTCTGTATGGGAGCTAGCTGGTATCAGACTGGAGAAGAGTATAAAGCTAGTAAGGGGTGTTTCTATGAGGTGGTGGAGGTATTTAGATAACTGTGTAGATAGAAAGGGGTGTACTGGCTGCTGGCTCTCAAGGCTCTGAGTGTACTGAAGAACCCCTGAGGCAATAGTGGACGGTAGCAGGCTTTTACAGGCAGGACATAGATAACATACTTTCTTTCTTCCTTGAGAGAGGGTGCAGGGAATATAGGCTGAGAGATGAGACCACAGATGTTTGGAAGGGGTCCTTTGTCACCAGGTAGGTATATTCGCCGAGTTTTAACTTCTGGACCAGTGCTATGGAGATCAGGGTACTTATGGGAGAGAGAGAGAGAGACAATAGTGGTGGTAAGTAGTAAAATGGAAGCACATAGAAGGTAGTTATGGCAGTATGGTAACAAGCATTTCATTAGACAAGCTATAAAAATAAACAGTAAGCAGATTAGCAGTCGCTTAATTATTGGTAAAAGCTACCAGTATCACATGTATGCAAGCAGGCAGGTTAGAAGCTAGGCTAGCATTGTTCAAAACATACAGCACCTTATGTAGTGGAAATAAAAAGCTCAGCAATAAACAGTTCTGTAGAAATAACCATTAATTTGCATGAATAGCTACACAGATGTTTAACCCTCAAATAGCCAGTTAGCTTAGGCTACCATTCCTCAGATAACATTCAAATATTAGGCTTATTTAACAGTTGTAAAGGAAAAAGTGAGTATTTTAAGAAATAAGCAGCAGAGCACACATTGGATTTTACTAGTAGCCACAGCGTTCTACATTTATCAGGTCCATGAGACTCTTATGTAATTGCTATCATTTAGAGATACATGTCTCTGTTGCAGATAGTGTGAGGGCTTTTCAGAATAGGCTTATAATAAGGCTACAAGGCTCTACAGGGGAGGGAGTGAGTAGATTACTTCCCTTCAGGTAACAGAGGTATATATGGCCATTATAAATGCATTCCCCAGGATATATAGAACTGATTAGTAGTTTAATCACATCAAAGTGTCTCAGTCCTCTGGATCTAATTTAAAACAGCAAGAGAAGCAATTAGAACCCAGCTCACATAGAGTACGTACCACGTGGGTGGCATATTTCCAAATAGCTGATAACAGGCTAAGACAAACGAACAAGCAAGCTTCAGCTCAAATAAAGTAGGTCCACGTGGGTGGGATACTTATTAAATGGACATTAGAGGGGTTGGAAGAAGGACTAGCACACAACACTCTGCAAAGGCAATACAGGCTAGACCCCAGTACACAATACCATTGTAAACAGTAACAGGAACAGCTAGACATCTTCTGCCCACACACGGAAGCTTCCTAGTGGTAGGCAGAGTGGTAAAGGGCCATAACTAGCTTTTAGTTAAGAAATAAAAACAGCCTACTTCCCAGAATGTATTGTAGCCACTGACATCAAACAGGTTGCTAGCAAACACACCTCTCCACTCACACAAGATAAGATCAAGACACATAAATCCACATACATAGAAGTACTCACTAAAAGCCTACCAAAAGATCAGAGAACTCCCAAGTGCAACCTACACATACTGGTACACAAACAAAATCCACCACTACACATAACACACAGTGTCTCAACAATTATGCCCCAAAGGCAAAACACCTCAAAACATAATGTTCTAGTCATAGACAACTCAACAGTGAGACACACGGATGTCCCCCTCACCACGTTGGATAAGGAGAAGGTCATGGTCAGCTTTCTGTCAATTGCCAGGATCTGTCAAATCATGCACGGTCTCAAGTCACTCAGCAACAAGTACTATTATGACTCTGTCATAGTACATGTTTGAGTGAATGACTTAAGCCGTACCTCTCGGGTCTATATGAAGACAGACATGGCTGAACTCTCAGATTATGTGTCCCAGGCAGATGTGTCCCTACCCCTAAACAGCATTCTACCTTCACCTGGGATGATGCCACAATACAGACAAAAAAATGATTGATTTGAATAACTGGCTTAGCTTCTGGTGTCACTCTGTGGGATCCAGTATCTCACAGCCTGGGAAGACATGGTCGACAGACCACTCTGCTTTGCCAGAGATGGCCTTCACCTGTCTCCTCAAGGCTTTAAGATACTGGCAAAGACGGTAATTTCTCCCATAGTGCTATTTGTAGGGAATGCCAAAACAACAAAACATCTGATGTAAAGAAATACACTAGAGTCAAACTCAAGGTTATGCTGCTTAATGCTAGGACCCTAAACATAAACTGCACTCCCTGGAAGCACTCCTCACCTTGGAAGATGCTGACATCTGTGCAGTCACTGAGACTTGATTCAAGGCCACAAATAGCAACCCTGGCAGTACAAGGCTATAATGCCTTTCACATGTTCAGATCTCAAAATGAGCATGAAAGAACCAAAGTGGAGGTGTATTCATCTTCATTAAATCCGAATACACCTCAAGACTGGCAAAACAGTCTGACTGTCTTGAGCTACTCCAGGTCCAAATAACTATAGGTAAAATACCCTACCACATCATTACTAGCTACAGGTCCCCCACCATGAATCAGGAGAAGCACCATACCTACCTGGACTTGCTAGAGTCACTCAGTATACAGCCAAGCACCTTGGTCATGGGATATTTCAACTATTCTTCCATCATTTGGGTGACATACACAAGCACAAACATGATCACGCTGAAGTTTCTGTTTTTTTTGTTAATTCGAATGGCCTGGAACAGTTGGACTGCACACCCACAAGGGGCTCAAATGTCCTAGATCTAGTGTTCACCAACATGGGGAGGGGTCACTTTACTACCATATGTGTTCAACTCCCTGGTAAGGTCAGACCATGAAACAGTCTAGTTTGAATTAAAGATAAGACCTGTCACCCCCACAGGAGCATAAAATATGAAAAATCTATCCAAAGTAAACAATTGTTTACTAAACAATGGTGTAAAAAGATCAAAGCCCCTACTAGCACAGAGACAATGACTCATATGTAGAAGTATATACAAATGCCTTGTACAGCCACTTAAACAAATGTACTGACTAAGCTGTACCTGACAGGACTAAAACCATATCCTCCCAAAAAAATAAGCCACCCTATTGGACTATAAGTATAAAAAAGTTATATAACAAAAGAAAGAAACTGAAATCTAAAAAAAAGGGGGAACTTACTCAACAGAGGAAGAATACCCTCCAAAGCTTGAACAATCAAATCAGATATCTTATCCTCTAAGGCTAGTTATGAGATTAAATTAGTATCCCTGGTTAAAGACAACCAAAAGGCATTCTTTAACTACATCTGAAACCTAAAAGGGAATGCCCAGCTGTGTGCCAAACAAATACTGGATGGTTCCACTCACACTGAACAGGAGGAAATTGCCAACTAGCTAGATGACAGATTTGGCAATAACTTCACCTTCTCCCTGTACCCAGCAGCCATACTCCAAAGCATTCCTGACACCAGTCCCCTATCGAGTATCTAAAAATAACAGGTCATACAAGTGCTCGCCAAGGCCAAAAACACAGCATGTATAGGACCAGATAACATCCGAGGTTGCTTACTAAATGATCTAAAACAAAACTTAGTAGAACCACTTGGCACGGTCTTTAACCATAACCTGAGCATTAGCTTTGTTCTAACAGAGTGGAGAACAGCAACAGTAATTCCCTTGCGCAAGGGGGTCCATCAACTGATCCATGAAAATATCAACCCATAAGCCAAAAATATCAACACATAAGCCTAACAAGCCTTACCTGCAAGGCCATGGAAAGAATCATCATGAATCTTAAGAAGGACACAGATGACCTTCAAACTCTTGATCTGACTCAGTTTTGTTTCATTAAGGGTAGATCTTGCTTATTTAACCTGGTGGACTTCTTTGAGAATGTCACCAAAGTCCTGGATGAGGGCAAAGCAGTACATACAATCTATCTTGATTTAACCAAGGTATTTGACATAATCCCCCACTCAGGGATCATTGAGAAACTCTCCCAGCTGGGGATTAACACATATGACACTAGATGGGTGGCCAAGTGGCTCATCGACAGAATGCACACTGTCAAAGTTTATGAGTCCACCTCCACCAGTAGGCCAGTTACCAGTGGGATACTACAAGGATCTGTGCTGGGTCCTCTACAGTTTGGAATCTATTTCTCTGAGGTCCAGGAAAAAGTAGATGGCCTGTGGCTTACCAGGTTTTCAGATGACTGTGAACGGGGCACAGTTATTGAGAACCCCCCAGTGATGTAAACATATTACAGAAGGGGCTGATGCAGACAAATGATTGGTGCCAATGTCACGGACTAAAACAAAATCCAAAAGATGCCTCATTATTCCCTTGGGCAAAGAAGTAACCCCTGCTAATTATGATATAGATAACACCCCTCTAAGCTCAAACCCAGTGGTATGAGACTTGGGAACACAGGTTGATAGCAATCTAAACTTTGATCACCATGAATCCATAGTGGTAAGGAAACTGTTCTACATTGCACATCTCATAAATAAGGGCATCGCATCCAAGACTAAGGAGGTTTTAACTCCACTGTACTCATCCCTTATCAGACCACTAAATGAGTACAAAGCTCCCTTTTGTATGCAACTGATCAGATACCTGCAGCAAGTGAAGAGACCACAAAGGTTTCTAACCAAGAGAATACAGGGCCTCCAAAATGTGACTTACATGAAAAGACTGAAAACCCTGCCACTGTACTCTCTATCATACAGGCTGCTGAGAGGTGACCTGTGCCTGGCCTGCAGAACAGTCCCGACTCTGCCCTAATGGAAATGCTGCACATCCACAAATCAAATAGGACAAGAGTCACTCACTCCAGGGATCTCAACCTAGACTGTGACATTAACAAAACATGTTGGACAGACAGATATATCTCCCAGAGACTGCCATTCCTCTGGTATAACCTGCTGCTTCATGTGAAGCAGAGCTTTTCCATGACCCTATTTAAGTTTAACATTGACAATTGGCTAGGTGATTGTAAATTGACCCAGTGGTGGCACCTATGTTTCTCATGGACAAGGGTAGTCGGTGCTAATCATAGTATTGCTCTGCTAACAATGACCAACTAAGTATGGTCAATTAGGCTACACAGCTTTTTTACATGTCTAGATTTCCTAGGGCCATTAGTCTAGTAACCTCCTATGAACCTCTAAACTGTCCTCCTGCATTGCATTCATATTTTGTTTGTTTTTGCCCCCCCCCCCCCAAAAAAAAAAAGACGAAGAAACAACGAAGATCATCCTTTCTCTTTTGCTTGCTTTCCAAATAATATACTGCATAAGTATGGGAATGTAAATCCTATAAGAATGTGGAAACAATGCAGAAGAATACCACAGCACCATAATACAAAGACATCATTTAAGAAAAGTAAGTAATTCCTTTCTTAAATAATGTCATTGTACAATAGCAATAACCGACGCATGGGTGTGGCGGTATGTTGAAGATTTACCCATGTTGCCTTTGTTTAATCAGTTTGGCTTCACCCTCATGACTAAACCACACCAGCCATGGGTAAATCTACAATATACCACACCCACTCATTGGTTATTGTTATATAATGTTTCTCTGCTCCACCTAGGCCATTACCATGATTCTCTCATCTGGCACATGCGCAACCTAAATCATTATTTTGTGCATGGGAGGACTTTTTACAAGACTATATAGATGGTAAGTGTATACACTGCAAAACATAATGCCCATGCCAGTCCTGACCCATGACCATAGGAAGACAATTCAAAATGGAGTTTCCTTTGGTTTTGCAAGTGATTCCATATGTGCCTTGGAGCTATGTGTGAAGACTCCAGTTTGCCATCTCTGACAGTAGTAGGGAGATGATAAAACACTGCACTGAACAGACACTGAATAGTGTTGATGTATATCTGGAGTACTGCAACCTCAGTTCTGCGACATGCATATATCTACTGGTGCATTGCTGTATTTTCTGAAGACATGCATCAAGATATTTGTGGTCTGCATCATGCTACACAGTAATAGGAAACAATTGCAAGAAGGGGAGACTATGGCACAGGTTGACATACCAATGCCAGCTTCAGAGGATGAGTCAATTGAGGCATGATCACAGGACATAGCCACAGGAGCAAGAGACCTTCATGTGAGGCAGAGGCAGGAGCAATATACAGTGGCAATAACACAAAGATGGGATCTGGCCTAAAACTGTGGGCTATGAAAGCCTAAATTCTTGAATTTCAAAAGACTGAGACCAAAATCTTGAAAGTCCAAAGGACTGAAATCTCAAAATACTGAATCCCGGAATACTGAAAACACACATGATTACAAGATTTGCTATATTCCAGAACAACTAAATAGAGAAACAAATAAAAGATAAACCATTTACCACTTCTCCAAGTATAAGCAGGGGGCAAGCACCCCTGCACACCCCACACTCCCTGCTACTTAAATATATCAACTCCGAGATCGCACTCCACAGAACAAAATGGCAAACATACCATTATGTGTTTCATGACTGCATGTTGTAACCTTAGTCATGTTCCCTTCTAACTTGCTATACTACAACATAACTCATGTTAGTGTAGTGAAGTGCGATCTTGGAGTTAATATATTTAAGTAGCAGGGGATGTGGGGTGTAGGGGGGCTTGCCTCCCACTTATACTTGGAGAAAAGTAATATGGTTTGTCTTGTATTTGTTTCTGTATGTACTTCTGCTGGAATATAGTAAGTGTTGGTATCCTGTGCGTTTTCAGTATTCTGAGATTCAGTATTTTGAATTTTCAGTCTTTTGAACTTTCAAGATTTTGGTGACAGTCTTTTGAAATTCAAGAGTTTGGGCTTTCAACCTTCTGAAGTGAATCTGCCCTGACGTACCCAAGTTATACTTTACGATGCATTGACTGGCAATGCTGCATCAGGCATTACCATATCCACATTAGTCAAAGGGGTGGGCAGGGAAAAGACATCATCATCATTTTCATAGGCGTAGGACAGTAATGCTGGTAGATGGAAGGGTAAGAAGCAATGCCTATAGTAAGCTCACATATGGCTGGGATGTTGCGGGGTCTCAGGTATCATGTTCTCAGGTTTTATTGTAAACATTCCAGAAGTAGATAGTGGCTATTCAGACCACATTGGCCTATAGTGTTAGGTATTTAGGTATGTAGATGTGGGGATAGCATAGCACATTGGTTGCATGTGCAAGGATGTCTCCATGTCCCCTGAGTGTGATACTGATGTCCCCAACTGACACTTAACACTGCAAAAGTATGGCATAGTGACAGATATGTATCTATTAGTATCACACGGTAGGGGACATAGAGACCATATATCTATCACTATGCCATACTTTTGCAGTGTTAAGTGTCATTTGGGGGACATCTACAGGGGAGTTGAACTGCTGGACCTTCAGTAGGATACCAGTGGGATATCTTTGGTGGAAAAATGCAAATGCTGGCCAAGTCCACATATCCATGTGACCATCCATGACCAAGAATGGAAGTCAGAAAGGAGCCAGACGAACATTGGTCATGCCAGTGATCATCTACAGCCAGGAATGGTGGCCCACAGTTGAGACAGATGAGATTCAATCATGACCCAGAGAACAAATTTGGTCAGGTGTGGTGATCACAGTGGGGAGACATGAGTATCAGTCACAGTCTGATCACATCTATGGCCAGGTGAGGAGGCACCCATGGATGGTATGCCTGTCAAAGGAACAAATTGTGCATGGTTGTAAAGGGGCTGTGCACACTTGCAGTGTACAACTATCCCTTACTTTGGCTATGGTGGTCAGTTCCCAACAATCACAGAAAAGTACTAATGGATCCCAGTTGGGCAGACAGTGCCAGCATACCCTCCCATATACCCAGAGATGGTTGAAGGTCATGCAACATTCTGATACTATCTGATTGGCAT
Source organism: Protopterus annectens (assembly GCF_019279795.1). NCBI lineage: Eukaryota > Metazoa > Chordata > Ceratodontiformes > Protopteridae > Protopterus > Protopterus annectens. The sequence continues at coordinate 645,596,378 of NC_056732.1, forward strand.
CCTTCTCTGCTGGATCACGGGCCTACACATCTGCTGACTGATGCCAAGGGTAACACCTACATGATAGGATAACTGTGTGTCAGTGAGATGCTGGTTGCTAGCATGCCTCTCCCCAGAGAGATACGTATGCCTCTTGAATACAGTGCAGCCATCCGATGCTAAATGCATTAGTGCTGACTGTGTATTCCTTCTGAGTCTCACACATACCTCTCAACCTGGAATCATACAAAATCTGGACAAAGGCCCATGAAAAATAGGTACAACTGGCCAAAAATTGGTATGCTGATAAACATACAATTTAAATACATAATTATGTAACCCCATCCACTCCAGTGAAATTATGGGATACCAGCTTTTAAGTGCAAACTGAAGAACAGATAAAATAAAATATGAAACACAAAATAAACAGAACAATAGTGTTTTATTTATATTAATATTTGAGCTTGTATCAGACTTTGAACTTGTGCAAAACTGCCTGCCTCAATAAGAAACAATATCCCTGGGATTCAATAAACTCTGTGCAAGAATAGCACTATTCCTGTACTGAGTGGTTCATGTCTGTATAACACAGCAGCGAGCCTTGCATATTCATGAAGGCGCATTGCTGTTCAATCTACAAGGACACGAACCGTGAACGAGTGCAGGGGGTGTTCAAGTAGTGCAAGGACATTGAACACAATCCCTGCTGTCAGAAAGTGCAGTACATCACTTTCTAATAGGATCTAGCATAATATTAGAGAATTAATCTAATATTATGCCAGTATTTCAGTGTCCACAGAAACTGAAATGAAATAAATGATCATTTCAGTGTCTGCGGACAGTGAAATACACATGGCATCAGGAAAGCAATGCAGCGGGTGTGAGACAGGTTCTTTGACACACCCCCTGCATTTTAAAGTGCTGTACGACACCTCCGCAACCTGCTAAATCAGGAAATGTGTGCAAATGCACAAATAATGGGGGATAAATCCCTGAAAAGGGACACAACATGTATATTGCCTTCACAAACTTAGAAAGTTGATAGAAAACAGGTCATGCATTAGCATGAATTACCGAAGGGTAGAAGTCCGAAAGCAAATGTATGCCAATATTCCCTGCCAGCAGTCCATGTGGACAAAGGCACAAATAATGGGGGAAAAACAATAAAATAGGGGCAGGTCTGAAAAAATTGCCCTAACACACTTAGAAAGTTGATAGAAAACATGATATGTATTAGCAGGAGTCTCTGAAAGATAGAAGCCTGAAAGCCAAATTAATGCCATTATTTCCCGACTGCAGTCCTCAATGACTTGTCAGAACAACACAATACTCACTTATATAACAAAATGGTATAATAATAATATTATTTTTTTTCTAGGCTAAGGAATGTTTAAGCATAGCTCAGCAGGTGTGCGTGTTATGGCCCACTGGTTACCATAGCTTAAACATCCCATAGGAGATAAATACAAATATATAGGTGAAATTTCCAAGCCGAGATAGTGTAGTGATTAGAGTCCCAGCTTTACATGCAGGTGTTTATGGCTCGAGTATCAAGACAAACAACTTATTTTTCTATGGGAAAGTAGTGCCAAAATTATTTTGTAAACTTAAATTATGTAGAAACTGTTTTTTGTCAACCAGGGTAGTGTAGCTGGTGTACAATGTAAGTGTGAGTGCATATAACATGTGAAGCCACCCATGTGCACACAAGTGCCCCATACAGTATACTCACACCCCTTGCCAATGTAAGAAAGCACATAGAGGGATGTCATGTAAAGTATATGATATATACTTAATAAATGAAATCAGTCCTCTGATATATTTAAAAAAATAAAAGTGAGCAATGGTTAGCAATGCTCAGCTATGTTTAGCAAGTGTAACCATTGCTAAGATGTGATTGCTAACCAGCAGGTAGCTCAGCTAAGTGGATTTACGCACAGTTAAACACTGCTCAACAACTTCTCCTTTAAGCAGTGTTAAAACCGGCTCAGCGGGTTTGTGCACTGCTTAGCGGAGCTTAACCTTTTCAAAATGGTCCAATGACAGAAAAGGGTGGGAATATCACACTATTTAAATGGCACAGGTGGGAATACAGCCATAATCTCTTATAGTCCATCTGTGCAGATACAATAGCTGGCATTGGAGAGGGAGTGCACTTTCAGGTGTAAAGCTGGAGCATTAGGAAGTCCAGGGTCATGGCTGGATTCCTTTTTAAAAATCATGAGAAGAGACTGCTGCAGGGCCAGTACCAGGGCTCCCAATACAAAGCAGAGGCCAGGTTCAGTCTTGCACGTGACCTCACCAGTGCTACTGGCATCCCCCGGCCTGGTGAGCAGGTATGGCTCCACTATGCCGACCTTAAGCATAGGAAGGGGGTGCATTTGGACCAGTGGATCTAAGATGGATGGGCCCAAAATGCTCCAGTAGTGTGTAAGTATCACTATCAAGTAGTTTGTAGCAAATACTAGCCTGAGAATGTGATAGACAGATATGCATAGTGTGTTTTTCTCACCTCCACCTGCAGCAGAGAGGGCTGTGAACATCGAAGCCCATGGTGACAGACTGCTGAGGCTGTTCCAACAGGCCGGTGAGTAAAAATCTATTTTGCAGTATTTTGGCAAGATAGCTAAGAAGGAATACACTGTTTACTGCTAGTAGGTATACTGTTACTGTGTGAACTGAATAAATAAAAAAGTATGACTGACGAATATTAAGTCCAATAAATACCTTTAAAAATCTGTTGTGTTTATTCTGGTATGTTGTTGTAGACATATATAGAATGTATACAGATTCTTCACAGCAAATATGGCTGTGACAACATATATTAACTGAGGCGCATCTGTGAACAAGCTGTTAGTAGAAACTGTAGATGGTGTAGCTGTAAAACGAGATATAAATGAAATGTGAAATATATACTGCACTAAGCTCTGAACCCTGAATTGTAATATGTCAAGTTTCAAAGTATGTTCCATCCAGCATTGCCTTGTGTTAACATTTGCTTTCCAGGTTGTAGTAATCCAAACGAGGAATGCACAGTACAATAACTATCTGTCATGCATGCATCACAGAATTACAAGTTTAGACTGTCTAACCAAGAGACTATTAGGCAGAAACCATTAAAAAAAGAAACAGCAGTTCCACAGTAGCTCAGTGTGATGAGAAATAGCTTAGTTGTTACTTTTGCACACTCCGACATGGTTCGAATCCAAGGAGTGGTACTAAGATGTGTGCATATCTACACACAAAGAATCAGGAATAAATGTAAAAACAGTCAGGTGGTGTTAACAGATATTTTCCTCACAGGCTTTACAGGTAAGTAAATGTTGCCAGTAGCTGTATGAAGGGTATACTAATAAACTGCGTACAACTGTTCAATTGTCCCACCACATGCCTGCAAATGACAGCAAGGTAGGTATGTACAATATGCACTCTTCCCGAATCATACCTCTCAATTGTACAGATATTCACTGAACATCCAGATATTTTTCTCAAATTTGTGGTCTGTTTTACATACAATAGTGGTGTCATGGCAAATCAGTGGCAAACCATTGTAGACTGAAATTAGAAAATGATAAACATGCAAGTGTCAAATGTCATATTCATCAAAAATGCCATGCAAATGGAATACATGTGATTGTATCACCTTTCTAAGTTTGTAAGAGCAATATCTAAAAATTGTCCATATTTATGGCCCTTTGTTCCACTCGTATGTATGGCTTTGTCCAGATCTCATGCTCTAGGAGGTTGAGAGGTATGTTTCTGATACATGTCTCTCAAGTGTCACACTGTCATGGCTAGTGGTCACTGCTGCAAATAATACTGGACACAGATAGGAAGCCAGTTGACATATGCCTGTAGCACACTCACATAACAGCAGTTCAAGGTATCACTCCTGTACCAGATATGTAATCCTGACATGTACGAGTCCCCTCTAGTCATGTACCCAGAGTTGTCACAGTTTGCCTCATGCCATTCCAGGCTGAAAGTTTAATAGGTATGTTTGTACAACAGAAGCTATGGCCATAGGTAGATGCAACATGAGACAGACCCATAGACTATTGAGCATTACTGTTGTGGAAAATAGAAGCATAAATAGATGTTAATGGATTTTCTGCCTCCCCCCATCTACATCAGTAATTATTACTCATATACTATGGGTATGTTGTGCTTCAACCTAATGTTGGGACTTGTGTTATATTATTGTTAATATGTTTTACTGCGTGCATGTTAACATATTTTGTTCAAATACCATTGTTGGTGGCCTGTTGCCATCAATGTTATTGGCATGCTGTTGCGATGCATACTGTTGTTCCATTTATGCATGTGTTCTGTTTGCTATGCAACTTTTCAAATCTGTTTTATGGGGTTAATTGGAAAACCCACACATGCTGTTATAACTAATCTTGAAATGCGTTTTTCATGACTATCCAACATATTTTGTAAAACCTCAACACCATAGCATGTTTGGGAAGGCAGATCCCAGCGGATCTGCCTGCCCATCTCATTTGACCGAGATACCAAGCCCCAGCATGTCTGGGATCCAACCCAGATCTCCCTTGTCTGCTGGTCCTGCACCACCTTTGGGTGGAGCTGCCACAGGAGACAGGGCCCATCCTCCCTCCTGGGAACGGGCGTGGACAGGAGGCAGTTACCTGCAGTCAGGTCCAGGTTTTGGTGCACAGCACCCATCGATCTGAGTTTGGAGAGCAGCTGTACCAGATTGAGGGCCACCTGGTACACCTCCTGGGGCAGGCCATCACTCCTGTCCAACCCCCAGCACAGCCACCTTTGGGGCAGTGAAGGTGCAGTGGTGACTGCCCATGGGTGAGGATCTCAGTCCCATTGTGACCATATGGGGGCCCTTGGGCTTCGGATTCCCAACCACCCTCCCTGTCAAATGTGTTTACCCCTCTCATGTGTCATATACCACCCCTGTCTGCTGTCTTGTCTGTCTCTCTACCCAGGCTACCTCCCTAGACATACCTACAGTCCTTCCCCAACATCCCACTCTCACCTTAAAAAGAAAAGGGCATCTGGCCTCAAAAAATATCGCCCAATACATGGCATCCCATTTCGCACACATGTCCCCTGGACACACGTAATCTGATCCAATTGGCTTGACAATACATTTCTGTTGTCCTCCCCCCTCTCTCAGGGGTTTGAGTGTCCAAATTCACCTCCAAATTCTGTACAAATGCATAGCTGTTGCTGTATATGAAATGGACAACTATGGATTTTCCCTACACTCATCCTGCACATCCCTAGCTATCTTTCATATTGTTTTTCTGTCTGCATGCCCCTTTTTCAACACTTTCCTATCACTCCTTTTTCTTTTCTTTTAAAGACATTAGCACAGGTATAAGTGTAAGTGAGTTTGCGTGATGCTAAGTGGAGCCAACACAGATTAAGCATCTGTATGTTTAATTGTGTGCTGGCATCACTTAGCATCATGCAAACCTGTGCAAACCTGCTTACAACTGCTTAAAACTGCTTTAATCACTCTGTTTCCATCAGCCACTGTTCTGCCTAGCAGCAAAATAATAATCTCTGCCAAGTCTCAAACCTAGAGCCCTGTACACCATAATCAGAACAAGGTACCACTACACCATTTGATTTGCAAGGCTTGCTGATGCTTTTTCAAACATATCATGCAGTAGAGTCATTCAACAGTACGGAATAGATTTTGTAGAATCAGTCATTTTTTTGAATATATACATATATACACATGTTTATATGTATGGGGATGCATATATATATATATATATATATATGGAAAAATATATACAAAATATAAATAGAGATATACATATAATATATATATATATATACACTATATATATTTTTACCAGGGAAATAAAAATAATGAATCTGTGGAACAGATCAGAGATATGAGCAATAAACCTGGACATTCTGAAACAATCTGGTCAGTTGAGAGGTAGGCTCAGAACCCATTAGTGCAACAAATCTGGACAAGCCTGACAAAGTGGGGGGAGAAAGCCATGAAAATAGGGACATATCTGAAATACTGTAGTAGATAAGCCGACACAGTTGCACAAGTGCAACACTCAATTACTTCTCACTAGTTAGTGACTTAAATCCTCACATCATCCCACTGATGTGTCAGAAATACACAACACTTAAGGGGTCCAGTCAACAGTACATCCTACAAATATCTGGACATAACATCACATTAGGGAAACTACACTCAGCTGCTAAGCAAGTCACCAAGCACCGTACAGACTACAGTCAAACTCACACAACACTAACCCAAATCCACTATGGGGAATTACACATGTATTTGCAAATATATCAGGCACTACAGGGATGTAACAGCACTGAAAAACAGACACCAGTGTGAAAGTGCATACCCACATCCAATTCCACCACAGTTACGGTGTCATACCAGTAAGCCAAATGAACAGTACAGTATAAGGACAGTGTGAACAAAAACATCTCAACATGTTTGCCACCCACACACTACCCCTATATATACTGGCCCAATTCACAGTGTAGTACGACGCCTGGCCATGGTGTGGGACATGTCTCAGTCTGCCCCTACAAACATATACAGCCTCTAGACCATCAGAAACTGGAGCAGCATGCACAGGCAGATAGAAAAGGAGCCATAACACATACATCTACCCCCTCTCTACACAGGCCAAATAACATTGACACACTACACTACTACACAATCCTGACAGTCTGTCAACAATCACCAGAGATACATAGACCTCTCAAATGTTCAGAGTCCTACCTAATGTCCAGGCTTTGTCCTCATATATAAGTCCTCTTATACATATCCAAAAGAAAAGAACCAATAATCACAAGTAGTGAAGGTAGAGGCCCAGGAGCCGCACAAACCAAATTCCAAACCACAAATCCAATTTATTGACAGCAAAGACAGACCAAATGCAGTCAAATGCTTTTGTCTTAAGCAAAGACTTCTTCAGAACTCATATTGGATTTGTGGTTTGGATTTTGGTTTGTGTGGTTCCTGGGCCTCTACCTTCACTACTTGTGCCTCTTACACATAACATGTCTGGCAGTCTGATACATCACTGGGATGGTATCAGGAATTAAGGTACTAAATAATGATATACCCTATCTACCACCTTCTTACTGCATGACATCTGGACAATTCCCACAGTATGCTACTGATTTTCCAAAGACAAAAAAATGTCTGAGGAATACAACAAACATGACAGTCCAAAATCTGGCCGTTCTCCAGATAGCCCTACAGATGAGAGTTATGCCAACCACATAACACTGTCAGACATAAAATCATGCAGAAAAGCCATGTCCACACAAATCCTGTTAAACTAACATTAATTCAACTGTATAACAGCAATATGTACATGTCTGTAACATTCTGCCCCAGTTTGTTGGCCTGCCTCCACAGTTTTCATTGTACGAGGTATTTCTAACTACCCTCTGTGATGCTGTTGTTCACACACATCCATGACGTCTTCCTCCCAGGTAAGGAAAAGGGGCAATGCCCACATGAAGTACTCAATTATAGGAGTGTGTTGCCATACCATTGGCTATATGAATAACACCACAACTCTTCTGCATGTAATTAGTAAGTGGGGGACACCAGTTGGTGCACAGGCCATCAGCTGCTCATGAGCATTACCTACAAAAGGCAAGCTGCTGCCTATGCAAAACAGATGCATACCCTACATCTGAGAGAGAGAGAGACAGACAGACAGACAAAGAAACCAAACAACACATATTGGAATAAAACCAACCATACTTGGAAAAAAAAGGTATGTCAAACAAGTAAGCATGTAATAGAAGGCAGTAGGGGGGTAATTAATAATGGGAAACAAGAAGTTCAGCAAATATGTCTCGACAAGAATTGCTGTACTGATATATTGCTGATCAGAACCCATGGCCATAGCAACTGGGACTGTCTGCAGTGAAACAGGTCACAGCTTAGGCCCCTGAGTCACCCCAGGAAAGGATGGCTCACATATGATTACTAATGGAGTGTGTTGTTGTGTCTTTCGGCTTTTCCCAGTTAGGGGTCACCACAGCGGAACTCCGGTCCGCTAATGATTGGTAGTTGATTTTTACGTGCTGACTTACCAGCCCTGACGCACAACCTTCAAAGAAGGTACGCCCCCCCCATTCACGCATGTCTCCACGCAGAAGACGCTCTAGCTGAGAATCAAACCGGACAGCGTCTTACTGTGAGGACTACTAATGGAGTGTGTGTTGAACAATATTGACTGTCAAACTGCTAGGCCAGCTACTGGGATGTCGTAGATATCCATATGTTAATTATGAATACAACTATAATATACATGTTTGCCTCAGAAATGTGAAAGACCTATACAGGGGATATGCATACTGAAATACTGTTGCAGATGTGTGTGTTGAACTGCATGTGATATACTGAGCTCATACCATTCAGCTGTCCAGTGTTATGCACACTGACCATATGTGTGCCTCATATTTGTAGTCATTTATTCATAGAATTGTGTTATGTCTGGCAAATCATTGGCAACCTGTAAAGACTAACATTACAACATCTCCTTGTCTTTCTTTTGGCTGTTCCCATTAGGGGTCGCCACAGCGAATCATCTGTCTCGATTTCTTCCTGTCTTCTGCATCTTGCTTTGTCACACCTTGCATGTCCTCTATCACCACATCCATACACCTTATCTTAGGCCTTCCTCTTTTCCTCTTACCTGGTAGCTTGATCCTTACCATCCTTTTCCCAATATACTCAGCATCCCTCCTCAGCACATGTCCAAACCAACATAATCCCGTTACTTTCTGGCTTTGTCTTCAGACTTTCCAACCTGGGTAGGCCCTCTAACATACATATCCCTAATCCTGTCCACCCTTGTCACACCCAGTGCAAATCTTAACATCTTTAACTCTGCCACGTCCAGCTCTGACTCCTGCCTTTTTGTCAGTGCCACTGTTTCCAACCCATATAACATAGCAGCAAGGGCGTCTGCAGGCAGGTGCAAGGGGGTGCACTTGCACCCCCCTGGAATCCGCTGACAAGTTAATCTTTTAATTTAAAAAAAAAAGTTTTTTTTTTTTTTTTAGGGTGTTCTTCTTTAAGAAGTCCAGTTGCAGGCATGCTGACATCATCGCACACAGTTTGCGAGCAGGAACTACAATGGACAGTTTAGAGGATGCTGTGACATCATCGCACGGGAACTGAAACGGACAGTTTAGAGGACTTTACTAAAGATGGGACCCTTGCAAGTGAGCGGGAACTGAAACGGGTGGCTTTAGTAAGGTAGGTAGGTGTGTGTGTGTGTGTGTGTGTGTAAAATGCCCTACGAGTTACATGGTGGTGGGTAGAGAATAAGGCTTGAACCCTGTACCTTGGGCCCAAGTGGCAAGAGCCTGAATTCCCTACCCACCACCATTTGTAAAAATGTTGCAGGTTTTTCCCTCATACTTTTTCTGTTCCTCATAAAATCTGTGGTTTCTGTATTTGTGTCCTTGTTGCCTGACAGCTACATGTTTTCTCGTTTGATTCTTGGCTGTCTGGAGTGTTTCTCCCAGGGCCTCTGCTAAAAATTAGCTTATTTTCCAAGTCAGACTTTCCTGGTTAACAAATGTTAAAAAAAAAATGGGCACTCATTTCAATATCAGACTTCATATTCTTTAGAAAGTGCATGGTAACAAAAGCTTTTATTCTAGCAATTTTTTAAGTGTACAAGATGGATATTTGAAATGTATCCCTGTCTTTGGGACTGTATCCCCCCCCCCCATTATTGGCTTCATCCAGGTTTTGTGCCAAGGTTGAGAGCTATGGTAAGAACTGAATTCACTGAATATGTTTGGGGGCTTTATTCACCCAGTATTGGCTTTGTTCAGGTATTTATTGGCTTCATCCAGGTTTTGTGCTAAGGTTGAGAGCTACGGTAAGAACTGAATTCACTGAATATGTTTGGGGGCTATATTCCCCCATTACTGGCTTTGTCCAGGTGTTTTTTGCTAAGAGGTTGAGAGCTATGGTGAGAACTGAATTCACTGAATGTTTGGGGGTTGTATTCACCCATTATCGGCTTTGTTCAGGTATTTTGTGCTAAGAGGTTGACAGCTGTGCTATGGTGAGAACTGAATTCACTAAATGGTAGCCATTTAAGTTTCAGTCTTCCCATTTCACAAAACAGCTGATTTGGCGTAGTGGTATGTTGTCCTGACTGTTTTGCACAGGGTCCCCTGGGTTCAAGACGTGGCAGTGAAATGTATGGTGGTAATGCAGCATTTTATTCTAGCAACTTTCCAACATTATACAAGCAATGTTTAAAATGTGTCCCTGGTTTTTGGCCTTTTGTCCCCCCCCCAATAAATTTTGGCTTTTTCCAGATTTCTTGTGCTGCAAAGTTCAGAGATACAGCTGAGTGTCGAGTAGATTTTATGAGCTGAGAGCTGCAGGGGAGCAAAAGTTTAGTGCTGCTTATGTTTAGTCTGCTTTCATTGTTAATAGCACAACAGATAGTGTCCTTGCTTTTGATGCTGAAGGCTGTGGGTTCTACTCCCACAGTAGGTAGATGCATTGCTGATACTGTACTGTGTTGTAAAGGGGTGGATGCTGCAGTCCTTTTGGTAAAGATACCTAGTAACTATGAACCTGTTATCAGTTTGCTATCCATTCCCTATTGCGTATTACTAGCTTATCATTTTTTTATTGCATGCAACAAAGGCAATTTATTCTTCAAGGGTAACAGGCACTTTATTTGTAGATAAAACAATGACATATAAAGCAGCAACCTCTTTATTAGTTACAAATTTCTTTAATGTGGATTTTACTACTTCAGAGATTGTGCATATTTTTTACTGATACTGGTGGACTATAGAAGGTTAAGTAGACTTTTTATGATGGAAATGTTCTGAATTGGGCAGTTTTGTCATTGGTGTATGCATTTTGTTTCATTGTTTACTGGAAAAATGTTCAAAACAATAAATTTAAAATGCCCTCTAACAACTGTACTGTATTGTACAAGGAATATAATGTAATACAGTCAGGAAGGTGTATCAAAGAGCATGTGTATGTTATGTTCGAGGGGCCTACGATTTTGAAGACAGCCCAGAGTTAATATTTATCTGCCACTGGCAAAATGTATTTTCTTTGAATGTGGGTTTCAATGCTGTTTCAATGCATGCGAGTTTCAAGGGCAGAGATGTTTTAATATTAGTCTATTTTCATTGTGAGACTGCATTGCTTTGTTTAACAGATATGTATTAGGGTTTGTGCTGTAAAATGCAAAATAAAACTTTCAAAAGAAATCCTAAATCATCGCAGAAGTAAAGCAGTATGCACATTACAGTGTTTATGGTAAATGGGGCAAAATAACCAAGGAATGGGACATTGGAATGGCTGCAGGGGAAGGCTCCATTCGACCATGATTTTGTGAGGGGGGGGGTAGCAAACTCAGACAGCCCTGATTGAACTATACCTTTCAGTTGTCCATATCTTTGCAGAATGAATAGATATTTGCTTCTTATTTTTGGTTTGTTCCTCATAATATTTGTGGTTTTCTAGCAAATTATTTAGGAATGAAGTCACTAAATGACACATAGTTTCAGACGTCATAACCTTCAGAAAAATGCATGCTAATGCAAGAATGTCTTAAGTTTATACAAGAGCAATTTTTAGTAGTGTTTGTATGTTCCCCCAATATATTTGGCCTTGTCCAGATTTCCTGCATTAAGAAGTTGAGAGGTACGTGCAAATCACTGTAGATTAGAAATATCCAAACCTCTCAATTGTCCCCAATTTTGGCTCAAAATGTTGCTCTCCCCTAATAATCCCTCCTCCAAAATGGCAATTTTGGAAGAAAATGTGGAGGGTTTACAATTGTATATAACTAATGATCAGAGTTATAGATTACTTTTATTTCAGAAATGCATGTAGATGTTCTTATTTTGTTAGCTGCTCAAGTTAACAATGTTAATACTAAAAAGGTGTCCCTTTTTTGACAGGTATTTTTGCATCACATTTTGGTCCATTTTTCATAAACTTGTGTTTTTCTGGCAAATTAGTGGCAAGTCATTAAAGATTGAAGTTAGAAAATAATGGCAGACATTTGAGTTTCAGATTTTATACCCTTCAGAAAATTCGTACTAATGCAAGATCTACTACTGTTCTATTATCTAAGTTAATAAGAGCAATATTTAAAAATTGGCCTTATTTTTGGGCCTGTGTCCCACTTCTAGTTCTATGTATGGCTTTGTCCAGATTTCTTGCTCTGAAGTTGAGAGGTATGAGTGTCAGAGCCATCACTGTCAGCCAGAGACATTTCAAATAATGACATACTTATTGCACCTCACCCTCCATTGTAGTGGCTCTGGATGTGTCCAAGGAAGGCAAGGAGCAGTTATGCAGTGTAAGTGTGCAGAGTATTCCCCCATCCAAGGCAGATCACAAATATGACCGTGGCTTTTCATCTGTCCTTGATTTTGCAGCATGTTATGGTTTTCTATCAGATTTTTATACTGTTGATTTATGCATCTTATTATTCAGGAACTGCATGCTGTCACAGTGCCCTGTTGCTCTGTTTAAGTAGCCATGGTTTAATGAACATCAGGTAAGCTTGTCGGAGATTGTAAGATGCAAGTAAGCTTTAGTAAGCATATTGTTAAAGAATTATCAGCATTGAAAGCCTTTTCATTGTTGCCATGCAGAGAATATTTACATAACTAGATAATGTATAAGCCTTAGGTATTGAAATGCGTATGACAGTATTTGTAATAAAAGGACAGGATTACAGTATTTTCAGAAGCTCATTACATTTTATTGGAAACCAGTGTCTTATAGCAGTGTCTGTGTGTTAGTACACTTAGTTGGGTGGCTTTAATGGTATATGGTAAATAAGCATTGCTACCTTACTTAAAAGCCAAGCCCTGCAACAACTAGGTAAGCTCCACACTGAAGTCAAAACACAATAGCCCTGGTGGGTAAATGTACTCTGTAGTAATCAAAAAAGGCAAATGTTTGAAATAACTACAGCTTATGTGCAAACACAATAGGTAGTGATGAAACAATGCACTGCTAAAAATGCTTTAATGCTCCACATTGCTGAGCTGCAGATCAGTTATTATCACTGGCTACCAGGATTTCACCCACTTCAGATCAAGCACGGTGCCGTTCAGTGCAACCTTCCCAGAACTAATTCAAGTCTGACCAGAATTATTTTGTGTGTGTGTGTATAAGAGGGAGGTAGCATACCCCTCAGCTGTCCAGGTTTTTGCAGAATGTCGAGATTTTTGCCCCATATTCCTCCTAAAAAGGATTGAAGTTGCTAAATAATGAGACATTTCAGTTTTAGATGTCATATCATTTAGAAAAATGCATACTAACACAAATCCTGTTACTCTTGCAATTTTCTAAGTTTATGAGAGCCATATTTATAATCTGTCCCTATTTATTTTAGGCTTTGTTCAGATTTCTTGCACTAAGGTTGAGGCATTGAGGGGTGTGGTATGTTTGTGAGAGAGAGAGAAAGTGAAATGCCCAAGTTAGAGTTAGCAGGTGGAATTTATTTTCAAGTGCATTTTCAAGGAACTGTGAGTTTTCAGGGAAGCGAAGTTTACTGCTGCTCATGCCAAGTCTATTTACAATGTGCAACTGTTTTGTTTAGCAAATGGTATCTCTATTGTGGTATAAAGTTTTAAAGCTATGTTAGTAGCACCACAAGTAGAATACTTGCATCTTAATGTAGAGGCTTGAGGTTCTATTCCTACAGCATGTACATTTGTATGCTGCAGTCCTGAGGATGTCCTCCTTTGGATGAGATGCCTAATAACTATGAACCTGTTTTTCAGCTTGCCATCCATTTTCTATTGCAATATACCAGCTTACCATTTTTTTAATTTAACATAGGCAACTTATTCTTTGACGGCAGCAGGCACTGAATTTGTAGATGAAGCACTGAAATATGCAGTTGTTTTCTAGCAACAACATCTTCATTAGTTTCATATATCTTTAATGTGGAATTATTCAGATTACTTTTACTTCGGCAGAGACACTCAAACAAGTGTTGCTGTATAATACAAAGGATATAATTCAATTATATATTATAATTAATACAATCAGGTAAATCAAAACTTTTGCATGGCCCTAACAGTGTGCAAGGAGCCTATTGAAAGGTAAATAACCTGCCACTGGCCAGATGCATTTTCTTTGAATGTGGGTTTCAATGCTGTTTCATTGAATGTGAGTTTCAAAAGTAGAGAAGCTTTAATGCCAAGTCTGTTTTCATTGTAAGACTATTGCTTTGTTTAGGTTTAGTAAATGTCTCAGTGTTTGGGCTATAATGTTTGAAATAAAAGTTGTAAATTAAATCCAACTGCCTGTAATCATTGTAGAACTAAAGCATAAAACAGTATGCACACAGATTTGAACAGTGTCTATGGCAAATGGGGAGAAATAGCCAAGCAATGGGACACTGGAATGGCTGTGTGGGCGGGGCTTGGGGTGGGTGGACTTGGGCGGGGCTGTGTTGGCAGGGGGGCGGGGAGAGCTATGTGGGTGGGGCTCTGGGTTTGCACCCCCCCTGCAAAAAATCATGTGGGCTCCCTTGCAAAGCAGGTCTCACTATCTTCTTGTAGACCTTCTCTCTCACTCTTAATGGTACTTGTCTGTCACAAATCACTCCTGACAATCTTCTCCACCCTCCCAAATCCTGCTTGTACTCTCTTCTTCACCTCTCCCCCACACTCGTCATTATTCTGAACTGTTGATCCAAAGTATTTAAATTCATCCACCTTTGCAAACTCTACTCCCTACATCCTCATCATTCCTCTATCCTCCCTCCCGTTGACACACATATATATTCTGTCTTAGTCCTGCTGACCATCATTCCTCCCCTCGCTAGAGCATATCTCCACCTATCCAGGGTCTCCTCAACCTGTTGTCTACTCTCACTACAGATCACAATGTCATCTGCAAACATCACAGTCAACAGTGACTCCTGTCTGATCTTGTCTGTCAACCTGTCCATCACCACTGCAAATAAGAAAGGGCTCAGAGCTGATCCCTGATGTAATCCCACCTCCACCTTAAACTCACCTGTCACTCCCACTGCAGTCACACTACCCTTGTACATATCCTGTAGCACTCTTACAGATTCTTCTGCCACTACTGACTTCCTCATTTAATACCACAACTCCTCTCTAGACACCCTGTCATATGCTTTCTCTAAGTCCACAAAGACACAACGCAACTCCTTCCTACCTTCTCCATACTTCTCCATCAACATTCTCAGAGCAAACATTGCACCTGTACTGCTATTTCCTGGCATGAAACCATACAGCTGATCACTAATCCTTACCTCCCTTCTTAACCTAGCTTCCACTACTCTTTCCCATAACTTCATGCTGTGACTAATCAATGTTATCCCTCTGTAGTTACTGTAGCTCTGCACATCACCCTTATTCTTATAATCGGTACCCAAACACTTTTTCTCCACCCTGCATGCATCCTCTCACTTTCCAAGATTACATTAAATAATCTGGGTAAAATGACCACTGCCATTTCTCCTAAACACCTCCATACCTCCACAGGTATGTCATCTGGACCAACAGCCTTTTCATTCTTAATCCTCTTCATAGCTATCCTTACTTCCTCCTTGCTAATCTGTTGCACTTCCTTATTTACCATACCCATATCATCCAACCTTCTCTCTCTCTCTCTCTCTCTCTCTCTCTCATTCTCTTCATTCAAAAGCCCCTCAAAGTACTCTTTCCATCTGCTCAACATACTCTCCTCGCTTGTGAGTAGATTTCCCTCATTATCCTTTATCACCCTTATCTGCGGCACATCCTTCCTCGCTCGGTCCCTCTGTCCAGCCAATCGGTACAGGTCCTATTCTCCATCCTGAGTGTCCAACCTTTCATACAACCCTTCATACACCTCATACTTAGCCTTTGCCACCTCTCTCTTTGCCGTGCACCTCATCTCCTTATACTTCTGTCTGCTTTCTTCATCACTCTGACAATCCCACTTCTTCGGCAACCTCTTTCTCTGTATACTCCCCTGTACTTCTTCATTCCACCACCAGGTGTCCTTGTCCTCCTTCCTCTGTCCAGATGTCACACCAAGCACCTTTATAGTCATCGCCCTTACTAGCTCTGCTGTAGTTACCCAGATATTCGGTAACTCTTCACTGCCACCCACTGCCTGTCTTAACTCTTCCCTGAACTCAACCTGACAATCACCCTTTTTCAGTTTCCACCATTTGATCCTGGGTGCTGCCCTCACACTCCTCCTCCTCTTCTTGATCACTAATGTCATCCAACAGAACAACATTCCATGTTGCCTAACTACACTTTCCCCTGTCACCACTTTACAGTCCCCAATCTCCTTCAAACAGCCCCTCCTGCATTGGAGATAATCCACCTGTGTGCATCTTCCTCCACTCTTGTATGTCACCCTATGCTCCTCTGTCTTGTTAAAATATGTATTCACCACAGCCATGTCCATCCTTTTTGCAAACTCCACCACCATCTCACCTTCTGCATTGCTTTGCTTAACATCATACCTACCCCATCACTTCCGCATCCCCTCTGTTCCCTTCACCAACATGCCCATTGAAATATGCTCCAATCACCACTCTCTCACCCTTGGGTACAGTCATCACCACTTCGTCCAACTCACTCCAAAATGTTTCTGTCTCATCTATCACACATGCAACTAGTAGAGCATATGAATTAACAACAGTCATCATTAAACCATCAATTTCCAGCTTCATTAACATCACTCTATCAGACACTCTTTTCACCAACAAAAACACTCTTTCCATACTGTTTCATCAGGATATCCCCTACATCATTTTTCCTCCCATCCACACCATGACAGAACTATTTGGACCCGACTGATATACCTAGCCTTGCACCTCTTCCATCTGGTCTCTTGCACACACAATATATCAAACTTCCTTCTGTCCTCTTGCACACACAATATATCAAACTTCCTTCTGTCCATCATATCAGCTACCTCTGTCTCCATACCAGTCATACTGCCAACATTAAAAGTTCCTACCCTGACTACCACACTCCTAGCCATCTTCCAGGGTATGTCTGTGAATTCAAAGGTTATTAGTGCTATCAAATGACTTGTGTGTTACAGCAATATTAAGAAAGTGTCACTAATTTTGGCCAGTCACCCCCTCCCCCCATGTATGTGTGGCATCCTCCAGATGTCCTGCTCTAACAGGTTGACAGGAATGACTGAGCAGCAAGAGTGTAAATATAGTGTGCCATATCAACATAGCATGTATTTTAAAGTTAAAGCATTTATTAGGTTAGAAATACATGCATGTTTTTGTTAGAAATTTTATGATATTAAAGTTTATGTATTTGAATTTATATGTGTATGCATATGCAGTATTTTAGGATTTTTAATGTTTTTAAATGAAAGGTACTAGTACATTATGTGTTAATTTATGCAATTATGTCATTATACAATTAACTAATTCAAGCGTATTTAAGGGCTGGGTAAACTACTGTATGTTGTTCTGAGGAAGTCCCTATCAGGGGAAGAAAGCGCTAAACCATTCATCAAAATCTTTTCACTTGGTCTGTGGCTGTGGTCCTTGTGTTGGGCTGCAGTGTGCCATCTTTTCATATGTCTGCAATCTCAGAGGCAACAACCCAACTCACCCTGTAATGGTGGTCAATCACACCACACACATACACACCACAGTTATAGCTAACCTGCTGCTGACAGGTTTATGTCAAATATCACCTCCCTGGCTCACCATCAGTGGAGGTGGATATGCACAGCACCAACACAACTCCCCTCATCATCAGGGACCAGGTGCATACTGCCTAATCAAAGTCAACAAAAGTAAGTCTCCATGGGACCTGAAAACATTCCTGTCTGCATCGTACATGAACTCAGGCATATGCTTCCAGCTCCATTATACACTGTATGCAAGCAAAGCCTGAGCACCATTGACATCTAATCTGCAAGGAAGATGGCCACTGTCATCCCTCTACACAAGCGTGAATGATGAATACTGGTTTATGCAATGTACTGGCCCTCAATGGGGGGAACATGACACATCAGGACCAGGAGTGCAATGCAGAGTCATACTGTGCAGATAGATAACAGGTGTCTGATGTGGTTGTAAGTGGTGGCTAATGATAGGCAATATTGATGTGCTGGCTCTGTAAATAATTTTGGGCAATGTCTGAGGTCCTGTGATGTATTTCCCTGTTTATATCTTCCAGGTAACATGCAGCGTCAGCCAGCATACACTGCAGAGGAGACTGCAGCTATTATTGAAGCAATAATACAGCATCATCTGGTGCTGTTTGGCCAGAGCTGACAAAATCTGTAGAAGTGGACTGCCCTGTGGGATGACCTTCTCCACAGAGTGAACACCTTGGGCCACCATAGCCACACATATGATCAGGTCAGGCATTGGACAACTGACCTGATACATCATGCCCAGCAAAGGGCTGCTGCCGTGGCCAGGGACCGTACTGCTACAGGTGGGGGTCCAGCCACACAGGCCCCACTTACGGCAACATAGGAGCTCCTTGCCAACCTTGGGGCAGCCCCCACACAACACCTAACACATGAAACACCAGTTGTGGAGGTGGGTGGCACCCAGGCAACAGGTGAGGAGCATCCAGGTAAGGCCACAGTGCACATCAATTTAATCTTCTAGCAGTCATAGTGTTTTCAATAGAATATCTAGATGCATATGTTAGTTCAAACTGCATTTGTGGGTGGGGTTTAGTAATGCACACAAGTGCACATCTATGGTGAGGGACAGCAAATTGTGTACTATCATAGCTTGTACTGTACCTGTGCAGACACGTAGCATTCATCTTGTACCAATGCCAAATGTGAGTCTGCTGACAATACCTCTCCCAGACAACTGCATAGGTGCATGTGGGACAGCAGCCTGAAGCCAGTGAGTAATGGGATTTTCCTGTTGTGGCTCACCAGTACCCCAGGTATGTTAAGGTCATGGATGTGACCATGCACACAACTGTTACTCTCAGCTATTTTGCAATATCTGCATGTTCACTTGTCGTGGGGTTAACTGCATTGCATCGCAATGGTTATCACAGAGGCCTATTTGCAGGAGATGTCACATATCTGAAGCATTCCTCACAACCTGATATTGCAAGAAATCTGGACAAAGACTGACAAAATGGGGGATGAAGGCCCAAAACTAGAGATATATTTTATAAATTAGTGTTATACAGTGCATATAAATGGTGTACACACACCTGTTAGAATGCCAGGTATTTGCGAAATACAAAAATGAGAGGACAATAACACATTTCCGAACCCTTCCAACCTTTCATGTGACCTACAACCTGTACAATTCAGTTGTAAAACAAACAAATCTGTTAGAGGATCAATTATGACACACAAAAATTTACAAGAAGCTAGATGCATACATGTGCACAGGCTGAAGCTAATACTGTGCCGAAGCAGCTTTTAATATTATTACAGCAGTACGTCTTCTTGGGTACACACCTGCCATCAATTACACAGACTCTTTGATTAACAGGAAATAACGGTCAGCTGTCCTACCAGGATTATCCTACATTTACTCAGTTGTCTGCTACAGCAACAGCCATAGTTCACATACAGCTTACAAAGCAGCAAAAGGATCTCATTTGTTAAAGGTAACAGCCCAGAGAGGGGTACACGCACATTTCCAAAGCATTGTATATACACAGTGAAAACAGTTATCAAATGGTGGTGGAAATATGGGGCAACAGTGACATTGCAAAGAACTCGACACCTCTCCAAATGTGTGGAAAAGGCAATACCCAAACTGATCAGGGAGGCTGCCAGGAGACCTACAGCAACACTACAGGAGTTGCAGGAATCACTGGCAAGTACTGGTTGTGTAGTACATGTGACAACAATCTCCTGTATTCTACACGTCTGGCCTATGGGGTAGGTTTGGAAGATGGAAGCCTTCTCACACACAGAACATCCAGGTTTGGCAAATTTCTCAACAAAAATACATCAGGTCCCCCAATAGCATGTGGGGAAATGCATTATGGTGTAATGAAACCAAGGTTGCACTTTTTGGCTACAATACCAAAAGGTTTGTTTGGCACAAAAACAAAACTGTGCATCATCAAAAGAACACCACCCCGATGGTGAAGCATGGTGATGGCAGTGTCCTGCTTTGGGGTTGCTGTTCATAAGCTGGAAATGAGCCTGTAGCCAAGGTGGAGGGGATTAGGAACAGTTCAAAATACCAGTCCCTTTTGGCCCAAAATTGTCATGTGTCTGCTAGAAAGTTGTGGATGGAGAGGTTTTGCACCTTTCCACACAACACTGACCCATAACATACAACAAAATCCATAAAAGAATGTCTTTACCAGAAGACAATCAATGTTTGGGAATGGCCCAGCCTCAGTCCATACATACATCCAATAGAGAATCTCTGGGGTGCCTGAAGAGGCCTGTGTAGAAGTGATACCCCTGAAATCTGACAGAGTTGGAGGGCTTCTGCAAGGGAGAGTATACAAATATTGCTAAGCTGAGATGTGCCATGCTGATACACACCTTTCCAAGCAGACTGACTGCTGTTATGAAATTAAAAGGTGCTTTAACAAAGTATTAGTTTAAGGGTGTGCACAGTCATGCAACCAGCCTATTGTACGCACTTCTACTTCTACATGTTACCTCTAACTGATATGCTTGTTTTTCAATTGGACTGCACAGATTATAGGTCACATTAAAGGTGGGAAATGTTATCACATGATTTCTGTAGTCTCATGTTATATATCAGACAAACCTGACATGTTAACAGGGGTGCCTACATTTATAATATCCACTATAAGCTTAGAAGGTTGTTAGTGTAACCGGTTCTGTTATAACATACATGTACTGCAGGTTTTGAAGTGTGAGACTCAAAATATGTCATTAAATATTGACACCAGTCCTCATATCATCCCAGTAATGTGTCAGACAAATACAGGATTTATGATGAACAGACCAGAAATGTGAGCCACACATGTAGACATTCAGCAACACTCTGCACAGTTGAGAGGTATGTTCTGTAGGAGTTGCCATTGTGCTATACAGGTGAACAGCAATTATGTGTACATGGGTGCAGTGTGTGCTACTTGAAGGCCCATCACCTACTAGCACTACTCACATATCACAGAGGTGTATATAAGTTATAACAGGAAGTGGAAAGGGCTGCACTGCATGATGCTGAGGGCCTATCCAGGATGTGTATGTAGTGGTCTGACTGTGTTGTGAATGTCACCAGTTGGCTATTGTGAGGTCTGTGTAATGCCTGTCTGCCACCTCACCTGTATATGTGCACATGGGTGTGTGTGTGTAGCAGCAAACGGTATAGTGCAGGTATTAATTTACATATGTTGTCTTTCCCCCACAGGTGGTCATGTTAGTCACGGTCCCTCCCACTTAGTATCTGATGTCAGTGTCTCTGCAGACTCTGGTAATGATGAAGGTCATATTCAGGCACAGGTGGTGTTGTCAGGGGCTGAATCTGTGCCATTGGTTGGCATCCCATAGTCATCCACAATGTCCCTGCACACAGTCACAATGCTCACACATGCCCTGTCCCCAGCAGCCACAGATGATGGACAATTGGCAGGTGGTGGCATGGAACAGGCTAGTGTGGTGACTATGGCAGGTGTGAATGTAGACACTGTCCATAGCCAGAGTGCAAGCGAGGTCCCACACAGGCGGATGGACAGGGGTGTTGGCAGGAGGACTGCTGCTCGTCAAGCCGCTGTTGCAAGCAGGTGTCACCAGATGCATGTTTCAGGCTGTCATGGATGCACAGGCATGTAGTGAAAGCAATACCAGACAAATACTCAGGGTGGTGGATGCAACTCTTCCCGATTTACATGACAACATACGTGACCTTGTTGAGGCCACATGCCAAAATACTGATATCGTGAATAGACAGTGGGGTGAGACCTTGGCAATCCTCAACAGTGGCATAATTGTGCTAGCATGTGTGGTGGCAGATGGACATCAGCCACATGGACGTAGGTTAGCACCAACATTAGCTGAGAGTCTATGGGGCCATGCACCTTCACACTCCCATAGTAGCAGTGACACCAGCACTACCAAAGGGGGGGTTGTT
The DNA here is from genome assembly GCF_019279795.1 of Protopterus annectens. Classification (NCBI taxonomy): domain Eukaryota; kingdom Metazoa; phylum Chordata; order Ceratodontiformes; family Protopteridae; genus Protopterus; species Protopterus annectens. The sequence continues at coordinate 645,618,445 of NC_056732.1, forward strand.
GCCCACATCGCAATGGAGCAGGCCATGGGCATGTGGTCCTGACCAGTCCCATCAGGGACACAGATCCAGCAGACAGCAGTCACCATCAGGAAGCAGAGCTGCATCTAGTCTTGGGCCTGGTGATGCCAGTGAGACCCCTGACAGGACCAGTTCATGTGTCCATAGCCAGAGACAGTGAACTGGACACCATGCCATGTACAGTTCACAGCTGTCCAACATACCCTGTGTAGGGCAGCCACATGGCATGACTGCATGTATACATATATATACACATCTGTATCACAGGCAGGTCACCTCCAGACACACACAGCACCTCTGCACAGCCCATCTATAGGATACCCCTCCAAATACACACACACATGGATGTCAACCGTATGGCCCAGTCTAGGCCTCTGGCAAACCCACACCATACCCTGTGCATATGATGATACCTGTGCCACGTCCCTGTCATCCATACCACTGATGCAGGGACAGGCTAATATGGGTCTAATGCAGAGGGTGAATACAGTACAGTGTAGTTATGTAATACTGCATAAGATGCTTTATGTTTGCATTTGTTATGGGTAGACATAAAGGTGTATGTACCTTATTAGCCATGATGCAGTATAGCTGTTGGTACCACTGAGTGAATGTGGTCTGACATGCTGTATTCTGTGTTCCAGGTGTCTGTGTGTCTGCAGGCTGTGGCCCTGCAGACATTACCAACATATAGTATGGCAGAGTGGAAATACACCAACCATTTCATAGCCAAGATTCAGCTTTATATGTATGCTTACCAGGTGTTTATGCATGGAACAGTGTGTAATGGACACTGTTGTCAGACAGTGTGACCTGGCATACATACCCCTTGTCACAGACAGATAGCCTTCATACATCAAACATGTCACCTCAGTGTTGTGTAGTACCACAGGCTCATACATATGGAACAAGTAACTGGAGTACTGTCAGTAGGTCCCTCACCAGGTTAGCCACTAGATTGACTGCAACAGATTCACTTGTCAGCACCTTTTGCTCCTACCCTTTCTTTCCCATACACTCAACCCAGATGCAGTTGGAGAGGGCATCAACGGTACTGTGCATGACAGGTTTGTGGTATGTATTCCTGAGTTCACAGGGTTGAACAGGGAGACAAAATGGTATATCCTTTGCTTTGCATACACACTGTGTTTGTGTTACTGTATGCACATATCATGTGTCACTCTTTACTGTTGGCAATGGACAGATTCGTAAACCTACATATCCACTATAATGTACTATAGTGCTACATACACATGACATGCCCCACATAGATTATATGCATGGGACATAGCCCACTACCACTTACAACATGTAATGTTGTGAATGCCTTCATGGATGGTGAGATGACCCACCAGAAATAGCAACTGGAGTCATCTATTGCTCCTACAAGCCTGGACAAGTGATAGGGTAACAAACATTGTATCAGTATGATGTTTCAGTCAGGTATGATATCTGATGCTGGCATGTGTGTCAGTACACTGACTGTGACCTATTTGACAACAATATCAGATACATGGCCATTGTTAGGGGACACAGACCACATATGGGTGGCAAACATCCAGATATTCTGTAGACATCTGTACAGATTGAGTGGAATGGGCTGTACAACAGTTTAACATGCTGCATGTAAGGCAGATGCCATTAACATGCCATATAAACTAATGCCATCAAGAGGTGGTAAACAGGCATGGATGGTACATATATCAAAATGGTATAACCCACACAGGATATGATTCACACACACACACACACACACACACACACACACACACACACACACACACACACACTCGCACACACAAAACCCCTACCTATCTAGTTATGTCTACTATAGTGTTACGCAGTTACCAGATGTGCCACGGAGCTTATATGAATTCACTTTGTCCCAAGGTACTTCTAAGGTGAGTGACACCAGCAGGACTTGTAAAGTAGGGTGATGGGAAGTCTACAAGGTGGTACACAACTCAAAATGGTATAACCCACACAAAAAATGATTCGCAAACCACACACACAGTTGCCAGTACTGAGATTAGAATCCCCTACCTATCATTTCTATTAAAGTGTTATGCAGGGAAGAGTTCAGGATGGTACACAACTCAAAATGGTACAACCCACACATGATATCATTCTCTCTCTCTCACACACACACACACACACACACACACACACACACACACACACTTACTTGCCAGTGTTGAGATTAGAACCCCTGCCTATCTAGTGATTTGTACAATAGTGTAATGCAGTTATCGCATCACTACAGAGCTTACTGGGCTGACAACTGGCCAAAGGTGTTGATAAGGGAATGACATCAGCAGGACTGATAAAGTGGGGCACTGGGTGGGAAACTTATCAAAATACTTCTTACAAACATACACTTGCTGGATCAGAGAGTAGAACCCCTGCCTATCTAGTGATTTATACTATAGTGTTACACAGTTATCGCACATGCTGCAGAGCTTACTGGGCTGACAACTTGCCAAAGGTGTTGATAAGGGAATGACATCAGCAGAACTGATACAGTGGGGCACTGGGTGGGGATATTATCAAAATATGTACACACACACACACACACACACACACACACACACACACACACACACACACACACACACACACACACACACACACACACACACACACACACACACACACACACACACACACACACACACACACCAGATCTGAGAGTCGAACCCCTACCTGTCTAGTGATTTGTACTATTGTGTCACATAGTTATTGCATACACTATGGAGCTTACTGGGCTGACAACTGGCCAAAGGTGCTGATAAGGGGAATGACATCAGGACTGATTAAGTGGGGCACTGGGAAGTGTTGTGGGTGGGAATGGCCTAAAGTCGTTTCACCTACAAACACACACTCCCTCACTCTTGCACACAGCAATTGTGGGTGGGAATGGCCTAAAACTGTTTCACCTACAAACACACACTCCCTCACTCTTGCACACAGCAACTGATGCACACAACTCACACACACACACACACACACACACACACACACACACACACACACACACAGTTGCCAGTATTGACATTAGAGCCCCTACCTATCTAGTTATTTGTACTATAGTGTTATGCAGTTATTACATGCACTACAGTGCTTATAGGAGTGATGGGTGTCCAATGTTATTTCTATGGTGAATGACAGCAGCAGATTTGTGAAGTGTACTGAGTGTGAACAGTCTCCTAATACTTAGACCTATAACCACACAGACAGGCAGGTGATGTGATATTATAAATCCAACCTCACACACACAAACACACACACACACACACACACACACACACACACACACACAGACAAGCAGGTGATGTGATATTATAAACCCAACCTCAGTACTATTAGACAATGGAGATCACCTTTTATACTGACACGTGCAACTGTTTACAACTGGTATGCCACTGTCCACAGCAGGGCATAACTGTATGCCATTCAGGGCATCTGTGTGTGGGACTCACTCTGTGTCCCCCAGTGTCTCTCTCTCTCTCTCTCTATTACTGTCTGTCTCTCACTTCCCTATATCTATGTGTGTGTATGCTTGACATATGTTATCTGTTGTACATATATATGTGTGTGTGTATCTCACACAACAGAAGTAGATATATCACATATGGGCCGCCTTCAGCTAGCTGAGTGTAATCCTGTCTGATGTGTGTGTGGGGACAGTTAAGGTGTACATAGTATAGACATATATACACAATACAGTCATATATTATGATGTGGGTTCCAACATGTCCTGTGATTCTCTAAGTGTAGAAGCAAGCCCACTGTGACCTTCTATAGTTAGAGTATGACTCCATTCAAGAGATAGGGGTACTCCAGTCCAGGGTTTTGTGTGCTACAGCCATACCTCTCAGGAGTACACAGGACTTTCCTCAGGGTACTGGGTTTGTTTAGCGGACATTTTCTGACATATCTGTAGTCTGACACTGCAATGTTTTGTGTCATTACCTAGTGCCAGACATCCTCAGATCATCACAGTACTTTACCAAAGGAATACTAGCTGTATGATGCATAGACCAATATTATGAGGGCAGCAATGTACATTCCTGCCCAACAAGGCCATTTATGAGGTGTGGCTACAGCCAGTTGAGTGACGACACGCTGTGTAAACAGTATAGCAACCTGATGATATACTGGCTGGGGATCTCCTGCTTGTGTGGTATCTTTCTAACCTGAGATGTCATATCCTTGTGTGGCCATACCTCTTACCTGTACATTTTTTGGCAGGTTGTCCAGATGTTTGGCTAGAGGTTTCATCCTGTCTACATAAACATGTGTTTTTTTATGGCAAGTTAGTTACATATAATTGAAGAGTGATGTTACAAAATAATGACAGATATTACTGTTTCAGACTACATAATCTTCAGATAATTCCCACTATTGCAAACTCCTCACCCTACCAACATTCTCAGTATGTAAGGGCAATATTTACAACACATGCCTATCATTGTGCCTTTGTTCCACTTTTATTTCTGCCCTTGTCCAGACATCTTGCTGTCAGAGGTTGGGTGTTATGGGTGTGGGTACAGAGTGCATTCTACTGTGCAGGGAGTTATTATGGGTGTGGGTACAGAGTGCATTCTACTGTGCAGGGAGTTATTATGGGTGTGGGTACAAAGTGCATTCTACTGTGCATGCATGTCCATTATATGTAAAAGCAAACATAAGAAAAAAGGATTATTGAGAATAACCATTGGCAACAGTACCCAAAAGCACTAATATTCACAAAAGCCTTAGCACCTCGGCTATGCATCCTTCAGGATGTCCATTATATATGTAGTATATTACACATAGCACTGTGACTTCCAGGTATGTCAGTGGCAGAGCAGTGGGAGTCACTGACATGCATAATAGTTGGCACTGCAGTTATCTGCACATGGCCCTGTCAAAGACAGCACTGTACCTACTGCACTACAAGATGACTGCCAGGAGAGCATTCTGGCCAGATCCTGGCAGTATTAACTACACATACACATAGCTCATTGACCCCTGCATATTGTGGACAGGCAATGTGTTTTCATGTGTATTGGCACAGCCCTGCCAATGTGTGCTATGCTGCTATTTCCCTGCAAACATACATGTTATTGCATTTATGTGGGTATATGGGGGGGGGGCACACCTGTCAACTGTACACATTTGCACAGACTGTGCTGATATTTGCTTTACATTTTGGTTCCATTTACCGTACTATTGTGCTCTGTCTTGGGGACTAGAGGCATATCAGTAAAGAGCACAGGTAAGATTGTAATGGCATACATTTGAGTTTCAGACTTCTTACCCTTCATAACCTTACTGCAGCTGTGAGTTCTATTGTGCTATCACTGTGTGAGTGTATAGGGGGGTAATTCAACATTGCCACCATTTGTGTGCCTTTATCAGACATTTCTCTCAGGTTTTCTATAGCTGACTTGCTGTGTGGGTGTGAGGGGTGGGTATGGGACCCCCACAGTGACATCTATGCCTGTGACCTATGCCCCCCCCCAGTTAGTTGTCCTCACACATATACTGCAATGGGATTTGCCACCTTGGGTACTACTGCATAGTGTGTGGAGGCCAGTTTTGTCCAGACATTTCCTGGTGTCCCACATAGCTGTCAGTTGTGTGCTGCTAACTCAGTAGGCCACCGTATTCCCATGCATGCAGCATTATCATAGATATGCTAGCAAAACATACTAATCCATTCATTTATTGTTAAGATGACTGACTTACCTTGTGCCTGCAGCAGTTGTGAGGATGGTGCTTGAAAGCCACCTATGTTGGATGCACACAGTAGACTGCCTATACATGGTAAGTTACAGATAATGTGATGTGTGTGTTATTCATGTTACTGTGTGTACAAGTCAGAGAGAGATGTCAGTCCCTGGGGTCTCTACAGAGTCAGTGTGTGTGGTATGCACTGCCTATTTGCCAAGGCCTGAGTATACTGGGCACGCCTCCATCTGCCTACAGGAGCAGGCTAAGGGGCCTCCTCTCTGAGGCCTTCTTTGCCTGTGGGGACCTTGGCAAAGGTGGGAGGCTGTGTGGCCCTTCCCCATGCTGTTCCTGCTGCAGCTGTTTCCACAGGATCATATTATGTAGCATGGCCCATACTATGAACATGTGTGCAAATGTGGCTGGAGAGTATTGCAAGGCTCCACCAGATATGTCAAGGCAGTGTTACAGTGACTTGAGCATCCCAAAAACATGCTCTATAATGATCCTGGTTTGTGCGTGTGCTTTATTATGGCATTCTTGTGTGGGTGTGTGTGCATTTCTGATGGGTGTCATCATCCATGGCTCCAGTGCATAGCCAGCATTCCCCATCAGATGGCCATACAGGATGCCCCCACTGACAAATGCCTGGTACAGCTGTGACGAATGCCAGATGTGGGAGTTGTGATAGCTTCCAGGGCCTCCAGCACACACATTCATGATAATGCCCTGGGCATTGTACACGACCTGGCAGTTAATGGAGGAGAATCTCTTGCAGTTTATATAGATCCTACCCTATTCACCGGGTGGTGCTTTGATGTGGATGTGCATGCAGTCTATTGCACCCAGTACCAACAGGTATTCTACTACATGGTAGGAGAAATGCATATTGCTGGTCCTCTCCTCACGGGTGTTGGGGAAGTAAATGTGCTCACTGGCATGTGGTAGCATGGCATCCAGGAACTGGTGGAGTACCCTGGATACAGATGCCTGTGAGACCCCCATGATGTACCCAGTAGGTCCTTGGAAAGTAGCTGTAGCTATAATTCTTAAGGCTACACCTACCTTGGTATCCACTGGGATGGGTTCTCCTCTGTTGGCTCTTTGAGGCCAGTACAGCTCAGTGATTTGCTGCAGTATGTCTCTGTCCACCCTGTAGTGCTCTATCATCTGCAGATCATGTAGCCCCTGATAAGTTACCCTGGGACTGAGCACTCTTCTCTTCCTCCTTGGTCTGTGGTGGTTGCCAGCATTATCCTCCTCTCCACTCTCAGCCTCTAGCACATACTGATGGATCAAAGCAATGGCAGTTCATAACATTTGTCCAGTTAAAATTCCCCCGCATGTGTACATCAATGGTGCAGAGTTTGTGGAAAACAAACAGACTGTAAGGTGTTGCCATAGTTTATACTGTTGTGCTGTAGATGCTGCCTGTATGATTGACTGACTATGATGCATTCCATCTGCAAGCTATGTAATTTGTTCTTGATTAGTTTTATTCTGCTATTTTCCTTTTTTCCACTTCCCATTTCTGCCCCTTTTAAGCCCAAGGCATGCCGCACAGACCCAGTGCCCAAATGTAAATAGTCCTGCTATTTCCAGGGTTTTCTTTTTCTTTTAGACCCAGTGTGCATCACACATACACATTTTGCTAACGAAAACATGAAGAAATGGCCCTCCCTGGACACGAACACGCTCTTCATTTGATGGAATAAGTCAATACAGCCTCAGACACACCCTCTTGCTTAGCTGTGCTTAGCTAAGCTTATCTGGGTGTCATAGGGCTCCAGTGTGCTTACACCTTGCATGACACACACCCTTTTCATGTCTGTTGTTCCTCCTACTTACACGATCGTGTTATAGCATGTACACTATTAGGTGCAGTTTGGCACTTAGAAGATTTTTGTGATTCAGTAAATTTCCCCTCATTTGCATACCCTACTGCCTTAGTCCACAGTTAATGCACTACCTCAGAGTGTTTCCCCTTAACAACCACTATTCACTGGTATTGTTTTGATTCTGCATGCCATAGACTATAATGGTGAAATGTAGATTTCCCTTAAAATTGAGTTTTCACATTTTTTTTTTTATTTTCGACACAATCCCATTTGCACGCCACTGCCCTATCCTTAAACGGCCGAGATCGGACAAAAAAAAAACAAACTTTTATTTCTATAAAAATGAAACACTTTTCCATGCCAATGGCCATATATTTGGCCATTGGCATGCCTAAAGATTATAATACATGCTTTTTTTGAGCTGTCATGCCTCCATTTTCATTTTTGCAGAAATTAATTCAGCTAGTAGCTGTATACATTTCTGCAACTAATGCTATTCTTGCATGGATGCCTGCCTGCTTGCTGAATCGCTAATTCACCTCATTTGCATGGTTTTCACCAGCAAATGAAGTAATTAGCATTATGCAGTGGTGTCCATGCAGGAATAGTGTAGGCAGGCTCGTGCACATCAAAGCAGTAGTTCGGCAGCCATCTTCCATACAGGAGCGGCTACACTGTTCCTGCACGGAAAAAATAGCTTATTGAATTCTGGGGTATGTCTTCTTAGCTCTATGTAATAATACAGATTCAAAAGTCATCTTGAAAGCTAACATTACATTGCAGTTTCTTATTCATTATTCTGTGCTAGTAATTGCCATCCCACTATAGTCTGTGAGATACATAAAAAATAATGCATTGCATCAAAAGCCACTATTGCGTAAAATTAAATTAATATTAACAGAAGTCACAGATACAGATCCATAAAATTATTTAGTTATATGACTCCCGATATTATGGCCATACCTCTCAATCTCTTAGAGCAAGAAATCTATACAGACAAAGTGACAAATAATGGGGGACCAAACATTGGCATAGAAATAGTTGGTGACACTTTTTAAATACTGCTCTTCCAAACGTAGACTGGTGACAGAATAACAGATTTTACATAGCATGAATTATATGAAAGATGAAATCTGAAAACCAAATGTAATATCTGCTGTCTGCTGTTATTTTGTGACTTCAGTCTTCAAAGATCTGCCACTGCCAGTGATTTGCCAGAAAACTACAATTTTCTGAGAAACGGACCCACAGCAAAAATCCAAAACTTAATTCCCTTCAGTATTTTAAAGTATGCACAAGCACCAAAATGAAACATGTCCCACAGACCCCAATTAATCCCTTCAGCAGTATGTTTCTAAGTATGTACAAGAACCAAAATTAAATATTTCCCCAAGTGATCCATTCCCTAAGGGGTTCTATTCATTCCCTCAGTGATTCAGGTATGCACAAGCACCAAAATGAAACATTTCCTCCAGACTCCCACTAATCCCTTCAGCAGTATATCTTCAAATATGTACAGTCAAGCACCAAAACGAAACATTTCTCCAACTGCACCGATCCCTTCAGCAAGACAAAGGCCGGCATTCATAAATCATAATCATAGACTTGTCTTGGACTTAACTTTGAATTTTCATTAGTCCATGAGGAAGACTGAAGAGAAGAGCAGTGCCAGTGCTATATGTTTAAGCAAATCACAGAGTCATGCACTATCAGGATGACAAGGCAACAAAAACGGGGACTCAGACAAAGGCCTTTTTATAAAAACAGTCAGTCTCACGTCCTTCCATCTCTGGGTTCTCCCTGTCACAAGCATGTGTATAGTCACACACACACACACACACACACACACACACACACACACACACACACACACACACACACCTACCTAGAAGCAGAACAGTGCTACGTCATGGATGGTTAATGCATTTGCATTGCAAAGCATGGGCTTAGTTTTTCAATTCAGGATGACAACGAATAAGTAACTACACAGTACAACAAACACAGGCACATACCTGACCCAGCTAGAACTAGAACTTAGATGCATTTTTACATTGTCATTTTCTTTTTTTCCTTCTTTTACCCAGAGTAGCCAAGGGAAGAACTGGTGATATATTTTCTCATGATGACCAGTTTGACTGCTCTGCACTAGAATGGCTTGCATTGCTCAGTTTAATTCAGTTGCTACTGTTGCTCTAATTAATTTAGAGCCAAACAGTACAGTGTCAGGCTGTCAGCTGTAGAGCTGATCATCTCTCAGACAGTCATCCTCTCTCTGATCCTGATGCAACACGTTAATGTTGCCATATGTACAGAAAATATAAACACAAAGAGACCATGTACAGTGCACACCCCTGGAGCCCTCAATTGAATTCTGACAAGCTGACAGTCTGCTGACAAAGCTGACATCATCACACATGACCCTGCATGTGATGATGTTAGCAAAAATTTATCAAAGAGAAGAAGAATTTAAAAAAATGGGAAATTCAGGAATTAAAGAGGGCCACTGGAGAATTATTGGCACCTCATTATTTTGACCTCAAAACCGGTAAATACCAAGGAATTTGGTATGGTTGAGACATATGGTCTCACACCATATTGATTAGACATTCAACACAAAATACATGTGATGTGGTCTGTACCTCCCAGACCTCCTGAGTCCCCTTAGCTCTGGGTGAGAGAAGTGTCCTTCCACTGTTGGCATACCTGATGGTGCTGTTGTATCCCTAGATCGACAGCTACATGATATCTTCATTGTCAGCCTCTGATATTAGGTATGTGCTCACCTCTCATGCTACATCCTTTCTCAGTGGAAGCTGTGAATGTGTACATATAACATACCAGCATGAAAATTGGTATGTGTGTGTGTGACCCTCACTACTATGGATCATGAAGTCTGCTTCATACCAGCCATATACATTGCTCATGAGTACATACATTCTTGTTCTTCAGGTCGCTTCCATTGCATGCCCACTCTCCCTGTGTGACAGGGATGCAAAATGATGTGCCAGGAAATTATGCAGATGTGTTTGGCAATATCTTGCTGCAATAGCATGTGCCAGTATTCAACTAATGCATCCTCCATAGAAACCTGGACAGTTGTAGTTTGTGGTGCAGGTGTACTTCATTGCAGCAAAGATGTTCCTCTGTGACATCTATGCAGTAGGTTATGTCGAAGTATGCTGGGATGATATGCCAGGCCATGTCAGTGCCTGCCAGTACTAAGTTGAAGCATTCCCAGCAGACACCTGGGCTGTCCTGACCAGCCCAGCTCACACATCCAATCCACTAACTTGGGACTATTGCTTTCCCCGTATACCACTGAGGGATAGTAAGAACTCCACAGTGGCTGTCAGTTGCTGTTGCATTGGGCTGCACTCCCCAACTGGCCAAACTCCCTGTAGCTCTGTGCTGTTGCTCGAGAATCATGATAGTGACCCCATGCTGTAGATGAGCCAATGAATAATTGTGACCATCCATCATATTGGTGTCCCCCACCTATTCTGTTACATTTGGCCCTAGAAGGACTTGTTACTTTAGGCTTGTCTCAGATTCTCTTGGGATTTGTGTGTAGTGGCTGCAGCAACACCTCCATCTCTTGCTGGTTGATCGTTTCCAGGTGCTGCCATTGTATTGGTAGAATGGTACCTCACACACACCTGTTAGCACACACATGGATCGGTGTGTTTATATAAGACTGTTTATGTAAATCAACATCTGACCCTAGTACTCCTGGGTGGGCACAATCTCGTGTAGTGCTATGAGGTTCCTGTCATGACAGTGTGTCAAGTTTGAAAACCTGAGCCATGTGCACTGTCCATTGTTGCCAATGCCACCAAGCACAGAGTGTATGCCCTTTCTACTGCAGATGTCCTCATTAGCCTGGCCTTCTGACTGTATGGTTAGGTAACATTGTGAAGAAACTCAGACAGCTGGAAAGTGGTGTATCCTGTGTGCACCCTATGCCCTGCCTCAATGTCCCTCCAGTAGGTCTGCAAGATGTCACACCTGTTCATTGTGCCACAGAGTGGTGCACCCTGACAGCTTCTGTTGTAATTTTCACCCAGTACTTGACCTGAAGTATGGTCGTACTAGCAGATATCAGGTTGAACACCCATTCCCTGGCATACAGTTTCACATGGACTATAACAACACACAGAATACATTTAAAAAAGTGGAAGGTAGCCAGCTGCCCCATTTATCTTACCATGACAGTAGAACCTCACTCAGAGTAACACTCTCCAGCACAGGGATGGCATTGATGTACATTAAAATAACAATACAAATACTGCAGCAGCAGTGGATCAAAGATAAAATAAAGTATCACAAAATACGAGTAACAGGTGATTTCATGCAAACTTAATCCTTCTCAGCAATTTCCAACATTTTTTAAGCAAACTTTTACAGAGAGATGAGGCACATGATGGACATAGGAGCATAGGAGCTTATATTGCGTACGTTCTATACATCTAATTCAGCCATTAATGAGGTGTAATGTAATGAATGTTACTGAATTATATTTTCTTCTAATTGCAGCAATACCCAATGTCATGTTAAGAGGTTCACTTACCTACGTGAAATTGCATGAGTATCTAAAAAGCACAAGAAGCATGCATGGGTGGGTCTATGACCAACATGGGTGATGGGGAAATACATTTTACTTTTGTGACCAAGAAAAGCGTCAAAGAGAAAACTAGCTATCACAGTTAGGCACCTTGAAGCTTGTGCACATTTTTTCCATGCCAATGTTAACAACCTAACAAGATTATACCACTCAGTGAATTTCTGTGCTATGCAATGGTGCTATTGTGACGGAACAGTCTATCTAGCTGCCCAATGTTAAACATTACATGCTAACAACATCAGTGTGTATGACTATAAAGGGCTACCATGCTTCTCTGGAATGTGACCTGGTGAATGGCTATGGCTTCCAATGACACTGATGATGTCAGGGCACCCACATGTTGCAACAAGAAACATAAAGAGTTTCTTTTGACTGCATAGGGATCACCAGGATCATCTGATTGATGACACCTTTGAGGCCCTCAGTATAAAGCAGCTACTTTGTGCAATCTTGCCAGGGCAGTGTCTGATGCCCCTGGCAAACTCCACTCTGTCAAGCAGCACTGACACCACAACAGACAACCTGAAGAGGTGTCATGCTGACTTTCAAAGCTGGTGGGAAGAAGCAGTCTGCGCAAGGGCCCCTGAGATGTGCTGTAACTACTGTAGTTTTCTCAGTCTGCTGTTATTTTTCTTGTATGAGTTCCTGACATTACTGTATCTTTAATTAAGGAGTTTGCATTCTTTTTCCTTGTTTTGGATATCATGGATAACTCTGTCCTGTTCCAGAGGCAAATGAAGTGAGCATGTTTTATTTACATGTTACAAAGTATTATGTACTATCACCACCAGTTACATGAGTGCACTGCCAGAGTATGTATTTGAAGAAACTGTGTTCTTTTTTGTTACAGTGCTACATTTTGCATATTAACTTTACTGCTGAAATAACTTTGATGTTTATCAGGTCAAGTTATGTACTGTTTATATGTATTATGCAGACTTAGGACTGACAGGTGCTATACTATTTTATAGGTATTAATGTATCATAATGATACAATGCTAAGAAATGGGAACAAATATTTTGTAGTTACAGGCATTCTGATTTTCACACCCATAAGCAGAACTCATGATATGGTTATAGGCTACATAAGCAGCATGTACTCCTACTGAGATAAGCACATCTGTCTTACTGTAATGCATATCTCAGTCACTGACATGATGGGCGACTATACTTGCATGGCCTATACAGACTGTCCAGCTCAGAGTACACTTCTGGAGGTTTAGAGGATGTATCTTGGCAGAACATTTTTGGGTGAGTGTCCTGGGACGGTTAACTTGGGGTATGATTTATGGAGTGAGCACTGTTCTTTGGTGGAAGTTTGTCTTAGGGCCCATATCAGGTGGTGGCTAAATGCCCCACAGCTCCATATTGCTTATGATTCACTACAAGTCACAGATGGTCATACTATTCTGTGACATATATCTGTCCATCTTGTTGCAGCCATGTTATGTGGGCTACTACATACTGCAAGCATTGTATACAGAAGTGGTGAGTTCACATTGCCAGAAGTCACACTGACATTAACATCTGTCATGCTATAGTCCTGCTATTAATGTATAATCCACATCCTAACACACACACACACACACACACACACACACACACACACACACACACAATCATGGTAGTGGGAACTGTGACACTGCACATCTTACCAAAGGGACACTGGGTATTCGCGGTATCTAATGTGGGCTAGCAGCATTTTTATTGCTTGTGTAGTAGGCACCTGTGAAGCAGTCTGAAAGGTCAGAAGTCACATAAATAATATTAATTTCTTTTTTGTTGTTTCTCTCTCTCTTCCACTCTTTGTTGCTATCCTTCTTTTTTTATATTTTATTTGATGTTTAATGTTTTAATTATAGCTTTTATGTTTCCATTTTCTGCAGTATCTGCCATCATACTTTACAAGTGTGGCAGGACAGGTCCCCCTTCCAAATCAGGGCAGGTCTTCTACCATCCGAGCTCTACCTGGCTCCACACCTGCCTTCCAGTTTGGTGTGGTAAGGTTTTCCATCCCCTGTACTGCACTTGCATACTCCCCCGATTTTCTTTCTCAAGAAAGATGAGTGCCACTTCCTCCTTCTCTCTCCTGTTTTGCCTCACCTGTTCTCCTCCTACTTTCCTATGTAACCATTTTTGCCCAATTTACAGTTAAAAAAAAAGTGGATATAGAGATTGCTGAAGGCAATTTCCTGAGGCTTCCGACATTGTGGAAGCTTCAATATGTAGCTCATGTGCAAGCACATGGGCATGTACCTGCTACTTCTCTCAGCATCATTCCTGACCACAATTGTAGGAAACACTCTTTCTCCAACAAGCCTGTCATTTCAGTGAGTGTGTTGTTTTAATTAGCTGGGCTATGAAATTTCAGCTAGTTAACTGCTAATTACTTTTGGACTGTAGTGCACTGTAAGAATAGCCACAGTATGCTCAGTGCAGCTGCGGCTGGCATGTTTTAATGTTTCTGAATCCTACTGCAAATCTGTACTTTATGTGAAACTTGCACTGAATTTATACAGATTTATTCAACACCACTATAATTCTGTATGTGTAAGTGTAGACATACTATATATTAGATATATATTTCTGTTGATATATATATCGATATAGGTATATATATCAATAGATACATACATATATATATATATATATATATATATATATATATATATATATATATATAAATATATCTGAAGCTATATATAGATACGGATTGAGATAGCTAGGGAGAGAGCGATATAGATGTATGAACATAGATATGGATATAGACCTATAGATATAGCTCTATAGATAGAGGTAGGTATAGATATACAAATAGATCTATAGATTTATAATCTATAAAGACATTGATAGATCAATGTATATAGATAAATTGACAGAGATATGCATATCTATAGAAGGATCTATAGACAAATATAGATTGATAGAAAGAAAGCTATAGATAGATCTACAGATAGAGCTATAGATATACCGTAGATCGACAGTACAGATAGAGCTATAGATAATGTTTTATATATATATATATATATATATATATATATATGGATCTATGTTGTTACATCGATAGTACGTTAAATCAAAACATACTACAGTGAACTCACTTTCACGAAAGTGCATTTTAGTGAAAAAAAAACACAAAACGACAAAAAACCTACATAAATAAAACACTACTCACGTTTATGCAGAGGGCAACCCCCCCTGCACCCCCATTTGGGGGGCTTTGCCCCTCACACCCTCCCTACTTTAATATTCTCACTCCGAGATCACACTATAATGTGGAAAAGGGAATATTCTCTTATCCCTACTGTACCGCAATCTAGCGATCTAAGCAACAGTTTGCTTAGTTGTACAATCAACAATACATCTTGATGTACAACTAAATCTACATGCAAACTGCGTGCTGTTTTTTTTTTTCTTTTTTAGGGAAAGTGCATTTTCGTTAAAATGTACTTTAGCGAAAGTGAGTTCGCTGTAGTACGTTTCGATTAAACATATTTTCGACGTTCAGACTAGGACCCATATATATATATATATATATATATATATATATATATATATATATATATATATACACACACACACATAGAGAGACAGAGCAAAAAATTAATCTCTCTCTATGTGTATGTGTGTATATATATATATATATATATATATATATATATATATATATATATATATATATATGGATAGATATTATAGGTAGAACTCTATAGATCAACGTCTCTTGTCTGGTAATCTCTTTCATGTAATTTCTACCTTTACTTGCATTTGTTTACCAGGAAAGTCCAACTGGTTAATTTTATCTGTTGTCAGATGAAGCATGGGAAGAAAATCTCCACAAATATAAGTACAGAAGATATATATATATATGTAGGAGAAAACTGACATCATATTACAATATACTGTAAATACATAGAGTAATACAAATATTAATTCACATGTGACATGTAGAATATTCAAACATATCATCTAAAAGTAACAAATACAATATCATGTAGTGTTGACATGTTCTAAGTGAGTGAGTTTCTTACTGATAAAGCAAATGTCAGAGTAAAACATTTAAGTAGTGGATAAGGAGGGGGAGAGGAAGTAAGGAGACTAAGAAATAAGTATTTGTTAGAGGTGATAAGTGGAGTAGATATGGAAGACAGAAGAAACAAAGTGACTGAAGGATTGTAAGGGATGTTAGAGTAAGAGAAACAAAACCAGGAAAATGAGATAGAGGGTGTATGTAGGTATTAGAGAAGTAGAAGCTGAAATGATTACCCAGAAGAGTAGAATGTGCTAAATAAGGAGTTTGAGAGGAAGTCTTTTAGTTATGAGTTAAAGAAGTGAATATAGCAATAACCCATGCCTGAGTTGGTGTGGTTTGGTCATGAGGGCGAAGCCCGAGTGGCGAAACAAAGCCAACAATGGGTAAATCCAGCATTACCCCCACCCCAAAGTGGGTTATTGCTATTATACAATGACATTATTTAAGAAAAAAAAAATCACTTTTCTTAAATAATGGCATTGTATAATGCCTCCTTGCTGCCCTTCTGCAGCTGTCTGGTATTCTGCGTCAGTTCTGATGAACTCCGCATGCGTATGCCTACGCAGTACATCAGAGCTGTGGGCAAAAGCAACGGAGAAAGCAAGATCTCAGTTGCTTTTTACAAACTGTTTTGCTATGTTAAATGGGTTTAACATAGCAAGACAGCTTTAAAAAAAGCAACGGAGAATCTCCGTTGCTTTTTTTAAAGCTGTCTCGCTATGTTAAACCCATTTAACATAGCGAGACAGTTTTGAAAAAAGCAACAGAGAAAGCAAGATCTCCGTTGCTTTTTACAAACTGCCTTGCTATGTTAAATGAGTTCAACATAGTGAGACAGCTTTAAAAAAAGCAACAGAGATTCTCCATTGCTTTTTTTAAAGCTGTCTTGCTATGATAAACTCGTTGAATATAGCGAGACACTGTGAAGCAATGGAGATCTTGCATTCTCCGTTGCTGTAAAAAAGAGTTATAGTAATGGAAAAAGTCCGGGCGACCGGACCTTTTTCTATTACTATAACTCTGATTTACAACATGCACGCTGACCAATCAGCGTGCACGTTTTTGAATATTATTTGGGGGTCATTGTATAATATATAATTTTGCGTGTTAATTAAGAGAAGTTAGGTTTAGTTTATCTGGTGAGATAATTCTAGCCAATATAGAGTTTTTAAAGCGTAACAGTGATGTCTTTTGTGACTTGTATTAGCTGCAAATTTAGCTACCTTGCTGTAACACCATTCTAGTTTAGATTTGAGGGTGTCCTGAAATTTAGTTTAGATGGGAAAACCATTTACTAGAGAGGGTAGCAGGTAAATAGTGGCAAGCATGGCTCCGGTGGATGCTGTAAGGATTTGTTTTGGCTCTGTATAGAATTCCTAGATTTTTTTGTGATTTCTTTTTTTTTATATTGCACTATATGTGGGAGTCATATTTCAGGTTGTCATATATTGTAACCCCAGCAGTTTTGTATGGAGCACTACTATGATAGGTGCCTTGTTTAGGGGTATGTGCCTAGGATTTGTTACGGTGAGTAGGAAAAGTAATAATCTGTTTGAAGCCATGAGGGTTAAGAAGGATAGTTAGAAGTGAAAGTGGTCCAGCTGATATTAACATTGCATAGGATAACAGTTTGATTTGTTGTCTGGGATCCAGGGAAATGTACAGAATAACTATACAAAGGGGGTTGTGGTCATTTCATTTTATGTAGGAGATAAGTGACTCTGCCTTATTGAATTGGGGTAGAGTTTTTGTAACCATAGAAACTTCTTATGTGTTACTAAATATATTGATTTTAAAGTTAGTAATCCTCTGAGTAAACGCAATATTTAGTTTGCTAGAAAATCAAGTATCTTTTTACTTTAAGGCAGTGTGACCTCAGAATTAATAGTTTTAGTTATGGAATAGGGGGAGTACTATCACCGACAATATTGAGTTCATGGGTGTGTAACCCCCTATTAGATATTTTTATACTACATTTCTGAAGTAATTTATATATATCCACCTTGTAATAATATACAATTATTTTATCTGGCATTAAAAATACTCAAGTCTTATTTAAACACTCTTGTGATATCTCATTTCTCTTCACGTTTACTATGTCACATTTGTAATTATGTACTTCATAGCATTTTCGTAATTATGATAGTTACCTCAGAAACTGTGGTGCTTGCCCCTGGGACACACCAAACAAATGTCTGATCTGTTTGAAATTTCTGAATGCTAATTATAGAGTAACA